>NC_053389.1:821147841-821235834 GCF_905171765.1 Bufo bufo
CCCCTGCATCGTCTTCCACCCAGTCTTGATCCCTGACCTCCTGTTCAGTCTGCACACTGCAGAAAGACGCAGCAGTTGGCACCTGTGTTTCGTCATCATCAGAGACGTGCTGAGGTGGTATTCCCATGTCCTCATCATCAGGAAAAATAAGTGGTTGTGCGTTAGTGCATTCTATCTCTTCCACCCCTGGGAAAGGGCTAGGTGGATGCCCTTGGGAAACCCTGGCAGCAGAGTCTTCAAACAGCATAAGAGACTGCTGCATAACTTGAGGCTCAGACAGTTTCCCTGATATGCATGGGGGTGATGTGACAGACCGATGGGCTTGGTTTTCATGCGCCATCTGTGCGCTTTCTGCAGAAGACTGGGTGGGAGATAATGTGAACGTGCTGGATCCACTGTCGGCCACCCAATTGACTAATGCCTGTACCTGCTCAGGCCTTACCCTCCTTAGAACGGCATTGGGCACCACCAAATATCGCTGTAAATTCTGCTGGCTACTGGGACCTGAGGTAGTTGGTTCACTAGGACGTGTGGCTGTGGCAGAACGGCCACGTCCTCTCCCAGCACCAGAGGGTCCACTAACACCACCACGACCATGTCCACGTCCGCGTCCCTTATTAGAGGTTTTCCTCATTGTTCCCGTTCACCACAATTTTGAGAATGGAAAATTTGGGAATGCTTTTTCAACCCAGAACAAAAAGTCTGCTTTTACGGTCACTACAAATAACTTGACCAGCTAAAACTGTGCAGATTTGGTTGAATAGAGATGTGAGACCTGTTTTTTTTTTGCGCTGTGTGACAGTTATAGGTTTAATCACAGAATGACACTTCTATCAGCACGCTAGCTTGTGTCTTAGGTTTTTCTGAATGACACTTTCAATAACTTCAATGTAAGATTTTCTTTTTTGGATAATTTTCAAGTATGCCTCAAATACCACAAACTAGTTATTTTCAGAATGGCAAATTTGGGAATGCTTTTTCAACCCAGAACAAAAAGTCTGCTTTTACGGTCACTACAAATAACTTGACCAGCTAAAACTGTGCAGATTTGGTTGAATAGAGATGTGAGACCTGTTTTTTTTTTTGCGCTGTGTGACAGTCATAGGTTTAATCACAGAATGACACTTCTATCAGCACGCTAGCGTGTGTCTTAGGTTTTTCTGAATGACACTATCAATAACTTCAATGTAAGATTTTCTTTTTGGGATAGATTTCAAGTAGGCCTCAAATACCACAAACTAGTTATTTTCAGAATGGCAAATTTGGGAATGCTTTTTCAACCCAGAACAAAAAGTCTGCTTTTACGGTCACTACAAATAACTTGACCAGCTAAAACTGTGCAGATTTGGTTGAATAGAGATGTGAGACCTGTTTTTTCTTTGCGCTGTGTGACAGTTATAGGTTTAATCACAGAATGACACTTCTATCAGCACGCTAGCGTGTGTCTTAGGTTTTTCTGAATGACACTATCCATAACTTCAATGTAAGATTTTCTTTTTGGGATAGATTTCAAGTAGGCCTCAAATACCACAAACTAGTTATTTTCAGAATGGCAAATTTGGGAATTCTTTTTCAACCCAGAACAAAAAGTCTGCTTTTACGGTCACTACAAATAACTTGACCAGCTAAAACTGTGCAGATTTGGTTGAATAGAGATGTGAGACCTGTTTTTTTTTGCGCTGTGTGACAGTTATAGGTTTAATCACAGAATGACACTTCTATCAGCACGCTAGCGTGTGTCTTAGGTTTTTCTGAATGACACTATCAATACCTTCAATGTAAGATTTTCTTTTTGGGATAGATTTCAAGTAGGCCTGAAATACCACAAACTAGTTATTTTCAGAATGGCAAATTTGGGAATGTTTTTTCAACCCAGAACAAAAAGTCTGCTTTTACGGTCACTACAAACAACTTGACCAGCTAAAACTGTGCAGATTTGGTTGCATAGAAATGTCAGGTCTATTTTTTAGGCGCTGGGTGACAGGCTCAACTTGCCCCTGATGTAATATATGGCCAAAAAATAACCACACTGTTGATGGTTAAATGCACTTCGGTGACATAGGCTCAGCCTGCAGCTGATGTAGGATATAGCACAAAATAACCACACTATCGATGGTTAAATACACTTGGTGATAGCTCTTGCTAGCGCACCACAAGTCACAAAATGGCCGCCAATCACCCCAGAAAAAAAGTGATCTAAAAACGCTCTGGGCAGCCTCAAAAAAGTGAGCAAGTCAATAATAGCACTTCACCGATCCACAGCTGCAGATCGATCACAGAATGAAGTCTTTTGGAGGAGTTAATCTGCCTAATCTCGCCCTAACGTCGCAGCTGCAACCTCTCCCTATACTGATCATAGCAGAGTGACGTGCGGCGCTACGTGACTCCAGCTTAAATAGAGGCTGGGTCACATGGTGCACTGGCCAATCACAGCCATGCCAATAGTAGGCAAGGCTGTGATGGCCTCTTGGGGCAAGTAGTATGACGCTTGTTGATTGGTTGCTTTGCAGCCTTTCAAAAAGCGCCAAGAAAGCGCCGAACACCGAACCCGAACCAGGACTTTTACGAAAATGTTCGGGTTCGGGTCCGTGTCACGGACACCCCAAAATTCGGTACGAACCCGAACTATACAGTTCGGGTTCGCTCATCCCTAGTTACAAAGCCTTCACACAAACAATGGGTATTATTGGAAGAAGAGATCTTACAAATCCTGTTAAGACACCTCATTTTCTTTGACCCAGAAAGGATAACCCAGATGACGAGGGACTTTTCTTTGCCTGCTATCACAATTAAGGTATGGAAAGAAAAACCACCAGGAACTGCTGCTCATAATTCCCTTCTCCCCTGCTACATGTAAAAGATTGCTTATACACTTCAGATGTGGCCCATCAATCACTACCTTCCCATCTGAAGCGGTGTCACTTAGGACTGGAGGACCTGTTATATCATAATTAGAGTTGAGCAGACACCTGGATGTTCAGGTTCGACGGGTTCGGCCGAACTTCACATAAAATTTCGAGTTTGAGACCTGAACTTGACCCGAACTTCACCCCGAACCCGAACCCTATTGAAGTCAATGGGGACCCGAACTTTTGAGCACTAAAATGGCATTAAAAATGTCATTGAAAGGGCTAGAGTGCTGCAAATGCCAGCAAAATGTGGTTAAAAGCATGGCAAGTGCTCTGCAAACAAATGTGGATAGGGAAATGACTTCAAATAACATAAAATACGTAAAAATGTAAACAAATATCTTGATCTAGGAGGACGAGGTCCATATGGAGTAGGAGGTTGATGAGTCGGTGGGTGTGGCGGTGTAGGTGGAAGCAGCGGTGGAGGAGGAGGTAGCCTACACTGCTTTTTTGTTTTACATTTATTTATATTTTTTTAAATTGGGGTGTACCCCAAAACATTGGGAAATATAACCTGTGATAACCCCCTCCGGTCGTGCTAAACACACGTTCAGACAATACACTGGCTGCAGGGCAGGCCAGCACCTCCAAGGCGTAAAGGGCAAGCTCAGGCCATGTGCCCAATTTGGAGACCCAAAAGTTGTAGGGTGCAGAACCATCAGTCAGTTCGTATAGGCGTGTTCACACATACTGCCCCACCATGTCGCACGTCCCCGTGATGTTCACGATCCAATTGGATATCTGCTCTATCAACTTTCGATGTTCTTTTCTGCACCTACCATGTTGATCACGGTTAGCGGCGAATCAGGGTTCCACCCCGGAAAGGGAGCGTGAGAAAGAGAGACCACATCCAAGGGAGATCAATGCATTAAATTTAATTGTGATCGAGCAAAAATGTGGGAAAAGCTGTTAAAACTGAAAAATTTAAGGAAAGGAGGGGGCGCGCGGCAATTGCCCACTCCCGACTCGGAGAGGTAGTGACGATAAATAACAATACAGGACTCTTAAGATGCCCTGTTATTGGAATGATTAATAAAAAAATATAGGGAATGTCCCTGTGGTATTTATGATTTGGAAACGTTAGCCAGGAAAGGCCCTGCTGCCGCTTTGTTGACTCTAGATAACTTCTGCCTGATCGCACGTCCATGTGACGTCCACCATCCATTTGGATATCTTCTCTATCAACTTTCGATGTTCTTTTCTGAGCCTACCATGTTGATCACGGTTATCGGCGAATCAGGGTTCCACGCTGGAGAGGGAGCGTGAGAAAGAAAGAGAGACCACATCCAAGGGAGATAAATGGATTACATTTTTTTTTTGATCAAGCGGAAATATGGGAAAAGTTATTGAAGCGCAAATGTGTGACAAATTATTGAAGCGCAAATGTAGGAAAAATTAGTAAAGAGCAAATGTGGGACAAATGATTGAAGCGCAAATGTTGGACAAATTATTGAAGCGCAAAACTTATTAAAGTTTAACCATTGAATGAAAGGAGGTGGCGCGCATCAATTAACCGCCTCCGGACCGCCTAACGCAGGATTGCGTTCCGGAGGTGGTCGATTTGTTCCTCCTTGACGCGCCGGCGCGTCATCTCGCGAGACGCGAGATTTCCTGTGAACACGCGCACACAGGAGCGCGCGTTCACAGGATCGGGACGTAAACGAGTGGATCTACAGCCTGCCAGCGGCGATCATTCGCTGGCAGGCTGTAGATGCGATTTTTTTTTTTAACCCCAAAAAGGTTTATTAGACGCTGTTTTGTTTACAGATTCTAATATACCTGCTACCTGGACCTCTGGTGGTCCCTTTTGCTTGGATCGACCACCAGAGGACACAGGCAGCTCTGTAAGTAGCACCAAACACCACTACACTACACTACACCCCCCCGTCACTTATTAACCCCTGATCACCCCTTATAGACTCCCTGATCACCCCCCTGTCATTGATCACCCCCCTGTAAGGCTCCATTCAGACATCTCTATACGTGTTTTGCGGATCCGCGGATCCGAAAAACACATATGGACGTCTGAATGGAGCCTTACACGGGGGTGATCATCCCATATAGACTCCCTGATCACCCCCCTGTCATTGATCACCCCCCTGTAAGGCTCCATTAAGACGTCCGTATGTGTTTTGCGGCAATGTGCTTTCCGCATTTTGAGGATCCGCACATTGCCAGAACTATATAGAAAATGCCTTTTCTTGTCCGCAATTGCGGACAAGAATAGGACCTGTTCTATAGGCTCTACAAAAAACGCAGTGTTCGCCCGATCAGGCCTGATCTTATGCGCACACTTGCGTTCAGTCCGCCCCACCGCAGTTACAGAATTTTTATTTTTCTGATCACTGCAAAAACACCGTAAAATCGCTGCGGCGCTATAAAAAGATTACTTTTGAGGGGCATGGGGAGTTCCTAGAAGAAGAAGTTAGCGGAAATTATTATTTAGTTTTTTTGTTTTTTCTTACAAAGTCTCATATTTCACTAACTTGTGACAAAAAATAAAATCTCACATGAACTCACCATACCCCTCACGGAATCCAAATGCGCAAAATTTTTTAGACATTTATATTCCAGACTTCTTCTCACGCTTTAGGGCCCCTAAAATGCCAGAGCAGTATAAATACCCCACATGTGACCCCATTTTGGAAAGAAGAGACCCCAAGGTATTTTGTGAGGGGCATGGCGAGTTCATGTAAAATTTTATTTTTTGTCACCCGTGCGTGCTGCAGCTGAAACTCCACTATAGCCTGCTGCTGCTCGCACAGTCTGGCCAGCAGGTGCAAGGTGGAGTTCCACCTTGTGGGCACGTTGCATATGAGGCGTTGAGCGGGAAGGCCGAAGTTACGCTGCATCGCTGATAGGCGAGCAGCAGCAAAGTGAGAACGCCGAAAGCACCCACAGATTGCCCGCGCTTTATGCAGCAGCTCTGACATATCGGGGTAATTTTTAAGGAATCTCTGCACCACCAAATTCAGCACATGCGCCAGGCAAGGGATGTGCGTCAAACCGGCTAGTCCCAGAGCTGCTACGAGATTTCGCCCATTATTGCACCCTACCAGGCCGGGCTTTAGGCTCACTGGCACAAACCACTCATCGGTCTGTTGTTCAAGGCCTGTCCACAGCTCCTGCACGGTGTGGGGTTTGTCCCCCAAACAGATACGTTTTAAAACTGCCTTCTGTCGTTTACCCCTGGCTGTACAGAAGTTGGTGGTGAAGGTGTTACGCTGACCGGATGAGGAGCTGGTAGAGGATGAGGAAGCGGAGTAGGAGGAGGAAGCAACAGGAGGCAAACTGAAGCGCCCTGCAATCCTTGGTGGTGGAAGGACATGCTCCAAACTGCTATCCGCCTCAGGCCCAGAGGCCACTGCATTTACCCAGTGTGCTGTTATGGAGATATAGCGTCCCTGACCGTGCTTACTGGTCCACGTATCCGTAGTGAGATGCATCTTGCTACAGATGGCGTTGCGCAGTGCACACCTGATTTTGTCCCCTACTTAGTTGTGCAGGGAAGGAATGGCTCGCCTGGAAAAGTAGTGGCGGCTGGGCACGACTTACTGTGGGACAGCCACCGCCTTAAGGCATTTAAAACAGATATCAGTCCAGGGACGGCACTTCCTCTGCCAGTCAGGGGAATGTCAGCTCTGGTAAGCAGGGGACCAGGAGAGCAGGGCAGGCCAGACTGGTGCTGGTAGTGGGAGACTCAATTATTAGGGGAACAGATAGGGAAATCTGTCACAAAGACCGTGATCGCCGAACAGTGTGCTGTCTTCATGGCGCTAGAGTTCGACACATCGCGGATCGGGTTGACAGATTACTGGGAGGGGCTGGAGAAGATCCAGCGGTCATGGTCCATATCGGAACCAATGACAAAGTTAGGGGTAGGTGGAGAGTCCTTAAAAATGATTTCAGGGATTTAGGTCAAAAGCTTAGGGCAAGGACCTCAAAGGTAGTATTTTCCGAAATACTACCTGCACCACGGGCCACACAAGAAAGGCAGCGGGAGATTAGGGAAATTAACAAGTGGCTCAAGAACTGGTGTAGGAAGGAGGGGTTTGGGTTCCTGGAGAACTGGGCCGACTTCTCTATCGGCTACAGGCTCTATCGTGTTGGGGAGGAAGATGGCTAGAAGGTTGGAGGAGTGTTTAAACTAGGGACTGGGGGGGAGGGTAATTACGTTACAGGATGGGAAGATAGTGCAGATAGAGACCGGGGGCAAGGTAGTGGGACTGGGGGAGGAATGGAAGAAGGGACTAGAACAGTTCAGAAGGAAAGGTGTAGGGTAAAAAATATACATAAACCTCTCAAATGTATGTATACTAATGCCAGAAGCCTGACTAATAAAACTGGTGAACTGGAATTATTGATGTGTGAGGAGGACTATGACATAGTGGGAATAACTGAGACATGGCTGGATGATAGCTATGACTGGGCAGGTAATGTACAAGGTTACAGTCTGTTTAGAAAGGATCGTCAAAACCGGAGAGGGGGAGGGGTTTGCCTTTATGTAAAGTCCTGTCTAAAACCCACAGTCCGAGAAGATATAAGTGAGGGACATGAACATGTGGAGTCACTGTGGGTAGAGATATATGGAGCTAAAAAGAATAATAAATTACTAATAGGAGTTTACTATAAACCACCTAATATACCAGAGTCCACAGAAAATCTACTACTAAATGAGATAGACAAGGCGGCAAATCATAATGAGATGGTTATTATGGGGGACTTCAACTAGCCAGTTATAGACTGGGAAACTGAAACTTGCATATCTCATAAAGGAAACAGGTTCTTGGCAATAACCAAAGACAATTACCTCTCCCAACTGGTTCAGGACCCGACTAGAGGGACGGCCATACTGGACTTAGTATTAACCAATAGACAACAGACATGCCGGTTGGGGGACACCTGGGAAATAGTGACCATAAAGTAATAACCTTCCAATTATCATTCAAAAGAGCGTTTCTACAGGGAGGAACAAAAATACCAAACTTCAAAAAAGCTAAATTTAGCCAACTAAGAGAGGCCATAGGCCTAACTAAATGGGATAAAGTCCTTACAAATAAAAATACAGCCACAAAATGGGATATCTTTAAAAGCATCCTAAAAGCTCATTGTGAGAGGTACATACCGTATGGGAATAAAAGGTTAAGGAACAAAAAGAAACCAATGTGGATAAACAGAACTGTAAAGAAAGCAATAAATGACAAAAAGAAAGCATATAAAACACTAAAACAGGAGGGTAGCACGGAAGTAGGGATGAGCGAACCCGAACTGTATAGTTCTGGTTCGTACCGAATTTTGGGGTGTCCGTGACACGGACCCGAAACCGAACATTTTCGTAAAAGTCCGGGTTCGGGTTCGGTTTGGTGTTCGGCGCTTTCTTGGCGCTTTTTGAAAGGCTGCAAAGCAGCCAATCAACAAGCGTCATATTACTTGCCCCAAGAGGCCATCACAGCCTTGCCTACTATTGGCATGGCTGTGATTGGCCAGTGCAGCATGTGACCCAGCCTCTATATAAGCTTGGGTCACGTAGCGCTGCACGTCACTCTGCTGATACAAGCGTAGGGAGAGGTTGCAGCTGCGACGTTAGGGCGAGATTAGGCAAATTAACTCCTCCAAAAGACTTCATTCTGTGATTGATCTACAGCTGTGGATCATTGAAGTGCTGAAATTAAATTGATCACTTTTTTTAGGCTGCCCAGAGCGTTTTTATATCACTTTTTTCTGGGGTGATCTGCGGCCATTTTGTGGCTTGTGGTGCGCCAGCACAAGCTACCACCAAGTGCATTTAACCATGAATAGTGTGGTTATTTTTTGGCCATATACTACATCAGGTGCAGGCTGAGCCTGTGTCACCCAAGTGCATTTAACCATCAATAGTGTGGTTATTTTTTGCTATATCCTACATCAGGTGCAGGCTGAGCCTGTGTCACCCAAGTGCATTTAACCATCAATAGTGGGGTTATTTTTTGCTATATCCTACATCAGGGTCAAGCTTTCATCAAGTGCATTTAACCATCAACAGTCTGGTTATTTTTTGGCCATATACTACATCTGGTGCAGGCTGAGCCTGTGTCACCCAAGTGCATTTAACCATCAATAGTGTGGTTATTTTTTGGCCATATACTACATCAGGGGCAAGTTGAGCCTGTCACCCAGCGCCTAAAAAATAGGCCTGACATTTATATTCCTTCAAATCAGTACAGTTTTAGCTGGTCAAGTTATATTTAGTGACCGTAAAAGCACAGTTTTTGTTCTGGGTTGAAAAACTATTCCCAAATTTGCCATTCTCAAAATTAGTAGTTTCTGCTATATCAGGCCTACTTTAAATCTATCCCAAAAAGGATATCTTAGATTGAAGGTGCTGATAGTGTCATTCTGAAAAACTTAACACACACGCTACAGTGCAGATACAAGTCTAATTCTGTGATTAAAGGTATATCTGTCACACAGCGCGTAAAAAAAAGGCCTCACATGTCTATTCAACCAAATCTGTACTGTTTTAGCTGGTCAAATTATTTGTAGTGACCGTAAAAGCACAGTTTTTGTTCTGGGTTGAAAAACTATTCCCAAATTTGCCATTCTCAAAATTAGTAGTTTCTGCTATATCAGGCCTACTTGAAATCTATCCCAAAAAGGATATCTTAGATTCAAGGTGCTGATAGTGTCATTCTGAAAAACTTAACACACACGCTACCGTGCAGATACAAGTCTAATTCTGTGATTAAAGGTATATCTGTCACACAGCGCGTAAAAAATAGGTCTCACATTTATATTCAACCAAATCTGTCATTACTTGTGTGCCTGTATTAGTGTAATACGGTACCTAAATAGATAGCCAGACAGTGTTAGGTGTCTGTAAAAAAAGGCCTGAATTTTAATTCAATACATTGGCCCGAATAATATTTTTCTTATTGTGGTGAACGGTAACAATGAGGAAAACAACTAGTAAGGGACGCGGACGTGGACATGGTCGTAGTGGTGTTAGTGGACCCTCTGGTGCTGGGAGAGGACGTTGCCGTTCTGCCACAGCCACACGTCCTAGTGTACCAACTACCTCAGGTCCCAGTAGCCGCCAGAATTTACAGGGATATTTGGTGGGGCCCAATGCCGTTATAAGGATGGTAAGGCCTAAACAGGTGCAGGCATTAGTCAATTGGGTGGCCGACAGTGCATCCAGCACGTTCACATTATCTCCCACCCAGTCTTCTGCAGAAAGCGCACAGATGGCGCATGAAAACCAAGCCCATCAGTCTGTCACATCACCCCCATGCATATCAGGGAAACTGTCTGAGCCTCAAGTTAAGCAGCAGTCTCTTATGCTGTTTGAAGACTCTGCAGCCAGGGTTTCCCAAGGGCATCCACCTAGCCCTTCCCCAGGGGTGGAAGAGATAGAATGCACTAACGCACAACCACTTATGTTTCCTGATGATGAGGACATGGGAATACCACCTCAGCACGTCTCTGATGATGACGAAACACAGGTGCCAACTGCTGCGTCTTTCTGCAGTGTGCAGACTGAACAGGAGGTCGGGGATCAAGACTGGGTGGAAGACGATGCAGGGGACGATGAGGTCCTAGACCCCACATGTAATGAAGGTCGTGCCACTGACTTTCACAGTTCGGAGGAAGAGGCAGTGGTGAGAACAAGCCAACAGCGTAGCAAAAGACAAAGAGGGAGCAGTGGGCAAAATCAGAACACCCGCCACCAAGAGACTCCGCCTGCTACTGACCGCCGCCATCTGGGACCGAGCACCCCAAAGGCAGCTTCAAGGAGTTCCCTGGCATGGCACTTCTTTAAACAATGTGCTGACGACAAGACCCAAGTGGTTTGCACGCTGTGCCATCAGAGCCTGAAGCGAGGCATTAACGTTCTGAACCTTAGCACAACCTGCATGACCAGGCACCTGCTTGCAAAGCATGAACTGCAGTGGAGTAAACACCTTAAAAACAAAGAAGTCACTCAGGCTCCCCCTGCTACCTCTTCTGCTGCTGCCGCCTCGGCCTCTTCTGCTGCTGCCGCCGCCTCGGCCTCTTCCTCCGCCTCTGGAGGAATGTTGGCACCTGCCGCCCAGCAAACATGGGATGTACCACCAACACCACCACCTGCGTCACCAAGCATCTCAACCATGTCACACGGCAGCGTTCAGCTCTCCATCTCACAAACATTTGAGAGAAAGCGTAAATTCCCACCTAGCCACCCTCGATCCCTGGCCCTGAATGCCAGCATTTCTAAACTACTGGCCTATGAAATGCTATCATTTAGGCTGGTGGACACAGACAGCTTCAAACAGCTCATGTCGCTTGCTGTCCCACAGTATGTTGTTCCCAGCCGGCACTACTTCTCCAAGAGAGCCGTGCCTTCCCTGCATAACCAAGTGTCCGATAAAATCAAGTGTGCACTGCGCAACGCCATCTGTGGCAAGGTCCACCTAACCACAGATACGTGGACCAGTAAGCACGGCCAGGGACGCTATATCTCCCTAACTGCACACTGGGTAAATGTAGTGGCGGCTGGGCCACAGGCGGAGAGCTGTTTGGCGCACGTCCTTCCGCCGCCAAGGATCGCAGGGCAACATTCTTTGCCTCCTGTCTCCTCCTCCTCCTACTCAGCTTCCTCCTCCTCTTCTTCCACCTGCTCATCCAGTCAGCCACACACCTTCACCACCAACTTCAGCACAGCCCGGGGTAAACGTCAGCAGACCGTTCTGAAACTCATATGTTTGGGGGACAGGCCCCACACCTCACAGGAGTTGTGGCGGGGTATAGAACAACAAACCGACGAGTGGTTGCTGCCAGTGAGCCTCAAGCCCGGCCTGGTGGTGTGCGATAATGGGCGAAATCTCGTTGCAGCTCTGGGACTAGCCGGTTTGACGCACATCCCTTGCCTGGCGCATGTGCTGAATTTGGTGGTGCAGAAGTTCATTCGCAACTACCCCGACATGTCAGAGCTGCTGCATAAAGTGCGGGCCGTCTGTTCGCGCTTCCGGCGTTCACACCCTGCTGCTGCACGCCTGTCTGCGCTACAGCGTAACTTCGGCCTTCCCGCTCACCGCCTCATATGCGATGTGCCCACCAGGTGGAACTCCACCTTGCACATGCTGAACAGACTGTGCGAGCAGCAGCAGGCCATAGTGGAGTTTCAGCTGCAGCACGCACGGGTCAGTCGCACTGCGGAACAGCACCACTTCACCACCAATGACTGGGCCTCCATGCGAGACCTGTGTGCCCTGTTGCGCTGTTTTGAGTACTCCACCAACATGGCCAGTGGCGATGACGCCGTTATCAGCGTTACAATACCACTTCTATGTCTCCTTGAGAAAACACTTAGGGCGATGATGGAAGAGGAGGTGGCCCAGGAGGAAGAGGATGAAGAGGGGTCATTTTTAGCACTTTCAGGCCAGTCTCTTCGAAGTGACTCAGAGAGAGGTTTTTTGCAACAGCAGAGGCCAGGTACAAATGTGGCCAGACAGGGCCCACTACTGGAGGACGAGGAGGACGAGGATGAGGAGGAGGTGGAGGAGGATGAGGATGAAGCATGTTCACAGCGGGGTGGCACCCAAAGCAGCTCGGGCCCATCACTGGTGCGTGGCTGGGGGGAAACACACGACGATGACGATACGCCTCCCACAGAGGACAGCTTGTCCTTACCTCTGGGCAGCCTGGCACACATGAGCAACTACATGCTGCAGTGCCTGCGCAACGACAGCAGAGTTGCCCACATTTTAACGTGTGCGGACTACTGGGTTGCCACCCTGCTGGATCCCCGGTACAAAGACAATGTGCCCACCTTACTTCCTACACTGGAGCGTGATAGGAAGATGCGCGAGTACAAGCGCACGTTGGTAGACGCGCTACTGAGAGCATTCCCAAATGTCACAGGGGAACCAGTGGAAGCCCAAGGCGAAGGCAGAGGAGGAGCAAGTGGTCGCCAACGCAGCTGTGTCATGGCCAGCTCCTCTGAGGGCAGGGTTAGCATGGCAGAGATGTGGAAAAGTTTTGTCACCACGCCACAGCTAACTGCACCACCACCTGATACGGAACGTGTTAGCAGGAGGCAACATTTCACTAACATGGTGGAACAGTACCTGTGCACACCCCTCCACGTACAGCGTTTTGTCTGAACGTGTATTCAGCACGGCAGGGGGCGTCATTACAGACAAACGCAGCCGCCTGTCTACAGCCAATGTGGACAAGCTGACGTTCATAAAAATGAACCAGGCATGGATCCCACAGGACCTGTCCATCCCTTGTGCAGATTAGACATTAACTACCTCCCCTTAACAAAATATTATTGTACTCCAGGGCATTTCCTCATTCAATCCTATTTTTATTTTCATTTTACCATTATATTGCGGGGCAACCCAAAGTTGAATGAACCTCTCCTCTGTCTGGGTGACGGGGCCTTAATGTGTGACAGTGGCCTGTTCCAGTGGTGGGTGACGTAAAGCCTGATTCTCTGCTATGACATGAAGACTGATTCTGTGCTGACATGAAGCCAGATTCTCTGTTACGCGACCTCTCTCCTCTGCCTGGGTGCCTGGGCCTAAATATGTGACAGTGGCCTGTTCCAGTGGTGGGTGACGTGAAGCCTGATTCTCTGCTATGACATGAAGACTGATTCTGTGCTGACATGAAGCCAGATTCTCTGTTACGGGACCTCTCTCCTCTGTCTGGGTGCCGGGGTCTAAATATGTGACAGTGGCCTGTTCCAGTGGTGGGTGACGTGAAGCCTGATTCTCTGCTATGACATGAAGACTGATTCTCTGCTGACATGAAGCCTGAATCTCTGTTATGGGACCTATCTCCTCTGCCTGGGTGCCTGGGCCTAAATATGTGACAGTGGCCTGTTCCAGTGGTGGGTGACATGAAGCCTGATTCTCTGCTATGACATAAAGACTGATTCTGTGCTGACATGAAGCCAGATTCTCTGTTACGGGACCTTTCTCCTCTGTCTGGGTGCCTGGGCCTAAATATGTGACAGTGTCCTGTTCCAGTGGTGGGTGACGTGAAGCCTGATTCTCTGCTATGACATGAAGACTGATTCTGTGCTGACATGAAGCCAGATTCTCTGTTACGGGACCTCTCTCCTCTGTCTGGGTGCCAGGGCCTAAATGTGTGACAGTGGCCTGTTCCAGTGTTGGGTGACGTGAAGTCTGATTCTCTGCTATGACATAAAGACTGATTCTGTGTTGACATGAAGCCAGATTCTCTGTTACGGGACCTCTCTCTTCTGTCTGGGTGCCAGGGCCTAAATTTGTGACAGTGGCCTGTTCCAGTGGTGGGTGACGTGAAGCCTGATTCTCTGCTATGACATGAAGACTGATTCTGTGCTGACATGAAGCCAGATTCTCTGTTACGGGACCTCTCTCCTCTGTCTGGGTGCCTGGGCCTAAATATGTGACAGTGGCCTGTTCCAGTGGTGGGTGACGTGAAGCCTGATTCTCTGCTATGACATGAAGACTGATTCTCTGCTGACATGAAGCCTGAATCTCTGTTATGGGACCTCTCTCCTCTGCCTGGGTGCCTGGGCCTAAATATGTGACAGTGGCCTGTTCCAGTGGTGGGTGACGTGAAGCCTGATTCTCTGCTATGACATGAAGACTGATTCTGTGCTGACATGAAGCCAGATTCTCTGTTATGGGACCTCTCTCCTCTGTCTGGGTGCCTGGGCCTAAATATGTGACAGTGGCCTGTTCCAGTGGTGGTTGACGTGAAGCTTGATTCTCTGCTATGACATGAAGACTGATTCTCTGCTGACATGAAGCCTGAATCTCTGTTATGGGACCTCTCTCCTCTGCCTGGGTGCCTGGGCCTAAATATGTGACAGTGGCCTGTTCCAGTGGTGGGTGACGTGAAGCCTGATTCTCTGCTATGACATGAAGACTGATTCTCTGCTGACATGAAGCCTGAATCTCTGTTATGGGACCTCTCTCCTCTGCCTGGGTGCCTGGGCCTAAATATGTGACAGTGGCCTGTTCCAGTGGTGGGTGACGTGAAGCCTGATTCTCTGCTATGACATGCAGACTGATTCTCTGCTGACATGAAGCCAGATTCTCTGTTACGGGACCTCTCTCCTCTGCCTGGGTGCCTGGGCCTAAATATCTGACAATGGACTGTTCCAGTGTTCGGTGACGTAAAGCCTGGTTCTCTGCTATGACATGCAGACTGGTTCTCTGCTGACATGAAGCCAGATTCTCTGTTACGGGACCTCTCTCCTCTGCCTGGGTGCCGGGGCCTAAATATATGACAATGGACTGTTACAGTGGTGGGTGACGTAAAGCCAGATTCTCTGCTATGGCATGAAGACTGATTCTCTGCTGACGTGAAGCCAGATTCTCTGCTATGGGACCTCTCTCCAATTGATATTGGTTTATTTTTTTATATTTTATTTTTATTCATTTCCCTATCCACATTTGTTTGCAGGGGATTTACCTACATGTTGCTGCCTTTTGCAGCTCTCTAGCTCTTTCCTGGGCTGTTTTACAGCCTTTTTAGTGCCGAAAAGTTTGCGTCCCCATTGACTTCAATGGGGTTCGGGTTCGGGACGATGTTCGGGTCGGGTTCGGATCCCGAACCCGAACATTTCCGGGAAGTTCGGCCGAACTTCTCGAGCCCGAACATCCAGGTGTTCGCTCAACTCTACACGGAAGCACTGAAAAACTATAAGGAAAAAAATAGAACATGTAAAAAACAAATAAAAGCGGCCAAACTAGAGACCGAGAGATTAATTGCCAAAGAGAGTAAAACTAACCCTAAAATGTTCTTCAATTATATAAATGTTAAAAAGTATAAATCTGAAGGTGTCGGCCCTTTAAAGAGTAATGAGGGTGGAGTCGCAGAGAGCGACGAGGAGAAAGCAAAGCTGTTATATATTTTTTTCTCCACTGTATTCACTGAGGAAAATAAACTGTCAGATGAAATACTGAATGTTGAAATATATTCCCCATTAAAAGTGTCCTGTCTGATCCAGGAAGAAGTACAACAGCAACTTAAAAAGATCAAAATAGACAAATCGCCAGGATCGGATGGCATACACCCCCGTATCCTAAGGGAATTAAGTAATGTCATAGCCAGACCCTTATTTCTGATATTTGCAGATTCTATACTGACAGGGAATGTCCCACAGGATTGATGCATGTCAAATGTGGTGCCAATATTCAAAAAGGGTCCAAAAACAGAGCCTGAAAACTATAGGCCGGTAAGTTTAACATCTGTTGTGGGTAAACAGTTTGAAGGTTTTCTAAGAGATGCTATGTTAGAGCATCTTAACGGAAATAAGCAAATAACGCCATATCAGCATGGCTTCGTGAGGGATCGGTCATGTCAAACTAATTTAATCAGTTTCTATGAGGAGGTAAGTTCTAGACTTGACAGCGGCGAATCAATGGATGTCGTATATCTGGACTTCTCCAAAGCATTTGACACTGTACTACATAAAAGGTTAGTATATAAAATGAGAATGCTCGGACTGGGAGAAAACGTCTGTATGTGGGTAAGTAACTGGCTCAATGATAGAAAACAGAGGGCGGTTATTAACGGTACACACTCAGATTGGGTCACTGTCACTAGTGGAGTACCTCAGGGGTCAGTATTGGGCCCTATTCTCTTCAATATATTTATTAATGATCTTGTAGAAGGCTTGCATAGTAAAATATCAATTTTCGCAGATGACACTAAACTGTGTAAAGTAATTTACACTGAAGAGGACAGTATACTGTATATATATACTACAGAGGACAGTATACTGTATATTAGGGTTGTCCCGATACCGATACTAGTATCGGTATCGGGACCGATTCCGAGTTTTCTCGGCGGTACTCAGCCGCCGATACCCCGCCCCGATACATAAATAGAATACTATGGGCGTAACTATGGGCGGGGCCCGGTGCAGTCACTGTACTCTTACACCGGGCCCCGCCGCTCACCAAAGTATTTATAAACGTGAATCCTTATCCTGTTTACTAACGCTGCCCTCTCCCATGTTCCCATGTCCCCCCTGTATCCCCACAGCACTTACTTAAGCTTCCATAGCAGGCAGAGCAGACGGCAGCAGTAACGTCACTCACTGACGTAGAGCGCCTGCTCCGCCCACTTTATGAGTGAAGCAGGCGGAGCAGACGCGCGACGTCAGTGAGTGACGTTACTGGTGCCGTCCGCTCTGCCTGCTATGGAAGCTTAAGTAAGTGCTGTGGGGATACAGGGGGGACATGGGAACATGGGAGAGGGCAGCGTTAGTAAACAGGATAAGGATTCACGTTTATAAATACTTCGGTGAGCGGCGGGGCCCGGTGTATTGGGGGACACTGTTATGAGGGGGATCTGTGGATGACATATAGCAGTGTCATCCACAGATCCTCCCCATAACAGTTCCATCCACAGATCCCCTATAACAGCACCATCCACAGATCCCCCACCAAATAACAATGCCATCCTCAGATCCCCCCACCCCATAACAATGCCATCCACAGATATCCCACCCCATAGCAGTACCATCCACAGATCCCCATAACAGTGCCATCCACAGATCCCCCATAACAGTGCCATCCACAGATCCCCCATAACAGTGCCATCCACAGATCCCCATAACAGTGCCATCCACAGATCCCCATAACAGTGCCATCCACAGATCCCCCATAACAGTGCCATCCACAGATCCCCCATAACAGTGCCATCCACAGATCCCCCATAACAGTGCCATCCACAGATCCCCATAACAGTGCCATCCACAGATCCCCATAACAGTGCCATCCACAGATCCCCCATAACAGTGCCATCCACAGATCCCCCATAACAGTGCCATCCACAGATCCCCCATAACAGTGCCATCCACAGGTCCCCCATAACAGTGCCATCCACAGGTCCCCCATAACAGTGCCATCCACAGGTCCCCCATAACAGTGCCATCCCCAGATCCCCCACATGACAGTGCGTCATCCACAGATCCCCCAAAACGGTCACATGACATTTAAAAAAAGTATCGGTATTCGGTATCGGTGACTACTTGAAAAAAAGTATCGGTACTTGTACTCGGTCCTAAAAAAGTGGTATCGGGACAACCCTACTGTATATATACTACAGAGGACAGTATACTACTACAGAGGGATCTGGATAGATTGGAGGCTTGGGCAGATAAGTGGGAGATGAGGTTTAACACTGACAAATGTAAAGTTATGCACATGGGAAGGAATAATGCAAGTCACCCGTACATACTAAATGGTAAGACACTCGGTAACACTGACATGGAAAAGGATCTAGGAATTTTAATAAACAGCAAACTAAGCTGCAAAAACCAGTGTCAGGCAGCTGCTGCCAAGGCCAATAAGATAATGGGTTGCATCAAAAGGGGCATAGATGCCCGTGATGAGAACATATTCCTACTACTTTACAAATCATTAGTCAGACCACACATGGAGGACTGTGTACAGTTCTGGGCTCCTGTAAACAAGGCAGACATAGCAGAGCTGGAGAAGGTCCAGAGGAGGGCAACTAAAGTAATAACTGGAATGGGGCAACTACAGTACCCTGAAAGATTATCAAAATTAGGGTAATTCACTTTTGAAAAAATACGACTGAGGGGAGATCTAATTACTATGTATAAATATATCAGGGGTCAGTACAGAGATCTCTCCCATCATCTATTTATCCCCAGGACTGTGACTGTGACTGTGACGAGGGGACATCCTCTGCGTCTGGAGGAAAGAAGGTTTGTACACAAACATAGAAGAGGATTCTTTACGGTAAGAGCAGTGAGACTATGGAACTCTGTGCCTGAGGAGGTGGTGATGGTGAGTACAATAAAGGAATTCAGGAGAGGCCTGGATGTATTTCTGGAGTGTAATAATATTACAGGCTATAGCTACTAGAGAGGGGTCGTTGATCCAGGGAGATATTCTGATTGCCTGATTGGAGTCGGGAAGGAATTTTTTATTCCCCTAAAGTGAGGAAAATTGGCTTCTACCTCACAGGTTTTTTTTGCCTTCCTCTGGATCAACTTGCAGGATAACAGGCCGAACTGGATGGACAAATGTCTTTTTTCGGCCTTATGTACTATGTTACTATGTTACTAAAACTCTCCGTCTCCACCAGACGGAATGACAGCATTTCAAAGGCCAGTAATTTAGAAATGCTGGCATTCAGGGCCATGGATCATGGGTGGTTAGGGGGGTACTTCTTCTTCCGCTCCAGTGTTTGGGAGATGGAGAGCTGAACGCTTCCGTGGGACATTGTGGAGATGCTTGGTGACCCAGGTGGTGGTGTTGCTGGCAGATCCTCTGTTTGCGGGGTGGCAGGTGGCACTGTCACTCCAGAGGTGGATGAAGATGCCGAGACTGCAGCAGAAGAGGAAGCAGGAGGAGCCAGAAACCTTTCTTGGTTTTTGAGGTGTCTACTCTACTGCAGCTCATGCTTTGCACTTAAATGCCTGGTCATGGAGGTTCTGCTCAGGTTGAGAACGTTTATGCCTTGCTTCAGGCTCTGATTGCACAGCGTGCAAACCACTCGTGTCTTGTCGTCAGCACATTGTCTGAAGAACTGCCACGCCAGGGAACTCCTTGGAGCAGGCTTTGCTGTGCTTGGTCCCTTGCTGCGGTGGGCAGTAGCAGGTGTACTGTCTAGAGGACGGCCGCTCCGCTTTTGCACCCTGCTCCCGCTTCTGCTGTGCTGGTGGCTCTGTGCGACCACCGCCTCTTCCTCTGAACTACACAGGTCACTCGCATGACCTTGATTCCATGTGGGGTCGAGGATCTCATCGTCCTCCACATCATCTTCCACTCAGTCTTCACTCCTGCCCTCCTTGTCAGTCTGCACACTTTCGAAAGTCCCAGCAGTTGGCACCTGTGTTTCATCATCATCCGAGACTTGATGCGATGGTCCTCCTGTGTACTCATCTTGAAATATAAGTGGTTGGGCATCGGTGCACTCAATCTCTTCCACTTCTGGGGCAGGGATAGGTGGATGGCCCTGGGAAACCCTGCTAACAGAGTCATAAAAAAGCAGAAGAGACTGCTGCATGACTTGGGGCTCAGACTGCTTGGCTGATTTGCAAGGGGGTGAGGTGAAAGACTGATTCGCATCGGCTGCAGGTGCCAACTCTGGGTGGGAGACAATGTGAAGGAACCTGAGGCACTCTCAGCAACCTAATCTACTATCGCCTGTACTTGTTCTGGCCTCGCGTTTCTTAGAGCCCCATTTGGCCCGACCAAATACCGCTGCAGGTTCTGTCGCCTACTCGCACCTGAGGAAGTGGTTTCACTTGTGCGTGTAGCTGGCACAGATCGACCACGTCCTCTCCCTGCAACAGGAGCTCCACCAGCAGCACCACGACCTGGGCTAGGTCCCTTATTTGACGCTCTCCTCATATTTTTAAAATTTAGGATCTTGCCCTAAATGTGTGTTTAATTAATAGCAGAATAAAACGACAGTATGTAAAGGTTGTATCTCACATGTACAGATGCAGACTAATCCGCAATTAAAGTCTTTTGCCCAGAATGGCTGTTTTTCAAATAACTGAATATAACAACAGTATCTAAAGTGTGTATCTCACAATGACATATGCAGCAAAGGCTGTAAAATTAAGTTGTTTGCCCAAAATGGGTGTTTGTTTTATAACAGAATATGACAGCAGCATATAACCCTTGAATTTCACACGTGCTGATGCAGCAAGGGCTGTAAAATTGTGTAGTTTGCCCAAAAAGGGTGTTTTATTAATAGAAGAATATAACCACAGTATGTAAAGGGTGTGTCTCACACGTACTGATCCAGACTAGGCCGCAATTAAAGTTTTTTGCCCAAAATAGTTGTTTTTCAAATAACTGAATAGAACCACAGTATGTAAAGGGTGTATCTCACAATGACAAATGCAGCAAAGGCTGCAAAATACGTTTTTTTGCCCAAAATGGGTGTTTGTTTAATAACTGAATATGACAGCAGTATATAACCCTTGAATTTCACACGTACAGATGCAGCAAGGGCTGTAAAATAGTGTACTTTGCACAAAAAGGGTGCTTTTAAAAACCCAGAAAATTATAGCTGTATTTCTAGCTTAAATTGCACACTGACTAATCCTGCAAAGGCACCAGATGTCGGATATTGCCAAAAATGGGTGTTTTTTCAAAGCCAGATTATTATTGAAGTTTTTCAAGCTTGGATTTAAATGTCACTAATGCACATATGCAGTGCTGGTGCACTTGCAGTAAGCCGGATTGGGACAAATGCACACTGGCACAAAATTAATGGTTTTTAGTTCGTGACGCCAATTGCAGCTTGCACAGGTACTGTAACAGGGCCCTTTAAGATGTAATAACTCACGTACCAGGTGAGGAATGCCAGAGGGGGATAATGTCTCTGTGTAGTAGGTATTGTGTCAACGGTGTCTCCTACCTTGGTACGGCTGGACTCCTGGATCCTGGCTCACTTGCAATAAAATGAGTGTTATTAATAGGAGTAATTGAGGAATGATGGAAATCCACACAGATAATAGGGTCCAACTTGTCTTTACTTGGTGGTATGCAGCTTTGATCCATACAGGTACAGCAATAGTCTAGGATCCCAGCAGGTAGTGGCAATATGGGGCAGGAATTTATATATATTCTGCTTCTTATACATACGCCTGGAGAATCTGGCAGGTATTTATCTTCTGCTCTGTCTATCTTCTGCTTGATATGGGCCTGACTAGCTGAGGAGGAATTTGGCTTCTCCTGGTCTCTGGATCTGTACTCTCAGCTTGGCTCACAGGGAATGCTTCTTCCTGGAGGCTGGAGATGGCGGCTTTTCTTGTCAACCAGCTGAGGCTGATGGCTCAGGCTTGGAAGAGTGATCTTGGCCTCAACCGAGACTTGATCCTGTCTTGGGATCCCTGTTTCTGGGAGCTCCTACTAACACAGCCTTCCCCTTGCCGGGGTGGTTGGTACACACTGGATCTAACTGGTTTCTTCCCTCCCTTGCTGCAGAGCGTGGGAAACTCCACTTCCCTTAAGCAGGGGGGCAGAACAGAACTGGAATGTTCCATTCTGAATGGCTATAACATTAAAACTATGCCTACCAATGATGCCGCCACCTGCTGGTAGACCTGAGACATTACAAAGGAAAATATAACATTTAAAATGGTTTCAACTGCACAGTAGTGAATGACATAAGGGAAATCACATCAGATGACAATATTAATGCTCTTAGCAGATTGTAGCGGGGTAAAAACGTATACTAACCCCACTCTGGGATGTTACACACTGAGCTTGCATAAAATGGCCGCCGCCGCCCACCTAACTAACAGACGGATAAAAGTTGTTTTTCTCTGGCACTGGGCTCAGGGCAGGGTAAAAAGATTGTGCACTGCACCCACACAACTAAATCTATGTAGATCGCTGATTTCAATTGGAGTTCTGATTAAAGATTCTGTCCTATTCTCTCCCTCACAGCAGCAGCATCCTCTCCCTACACTAATCACAGCAGAGTGACGTGCAGCGCTACGTGACTCCAGCTTATATAGAGGCTGTGTCACATGCTGCACTGGCCAATCACAGCCATGCCATTAGTAGGCATGGTGGTGATGGCTTCTAAGGGCACACGAGTTAAATGCTTGTTTATTGGCTGCTCCGCAGCCTTTCAAAAAGCGCTAAGAAATAGCCGAACACCGAACCCGAACTTTTACTGAAATATTTGAGTTTGGGTCTGGGGTCCAAAACTCCTAAAGTTCGGTACTAACCCGAACTTTACAGTTCGGGTTCGCTCAACCCTAATCATAATAGATCTTAGATCTAAACTCAATATACCACACTTAAACATACTCCAATATGAATATCATAAATCCTCATTAAAATCAATTTAAATAAAGAGTAGGCAATCAGCTACTCTCACTCGGTTTGAGACACTGCTCACACAGGAGAAAACCCCGCTTAAAATTCTCTCAAAGATTAACCGCTGCATTCTTGAATCTTGAGTCCACAACTTCTCTGTACTTTATTAAGGAGTGGGGAAGGGATTTAACCATGTCTTTTACTAATCCAAACATTAAGACCATCGTACTAACCCCTAAAATTACATCTAGATGCATCACGATTCAAGAAAACGCATATAAGATTCTTATAAGATGGTACTTAACTCCTAATAAATTGAAGAAGATGTATAGCACAACATCAGATAGATGCTGGAGGTGCCAGGCCCAATTAGGAGACTTCCTACACATATGGTGGTCGACAAGATTTTGGGATGAGGTTCTCAAACAAACTAGGGCTCTCTTTAAACTAACAGAGACACACCTTCCAAATCAACCAGTGATTACTCTTTTAGCGCTTTTACCCTCAAAGTGCTCTGCAGACGAGAAAAAACTGATAGGAAGTTTGTTTGCCGCGGTGAGACTACTTATAGCCAACAATTGGAAATCAGAGAAGATTCCTTCAATTTCTCAATGGATACCTAAAGGATAACTGTCACATTTTTATTTATTTTTTGACTATTGGATTTTGGTGATTAATATCACCTTTTTGGCCCTGTTTTAATTTTTGATTGTTTAATAAATAACCCCTAAAAGCCACATTTTTGTCCCCAGTATTGGCTATTGTTACCTGATATTAAAATCAGGTTGCTAGGCATCCACTTCTACCAGTTTGCTCAGAGAAAGACGGGTGCGCGCCCACATTACTGGCCAGAACTGACAGCCAGAGTAAAAGTTGTAAGGGAATGGATAAAAAGCCAGGTCCTCCCTGGTAGCTGATAACAGTGCCTGGGCTGTGTACACTTTTCCACATCCCTGCGCTTGGCAGACGCTCCCTCAGCAGTGCTGGAGAATGGGGGCTGGAGCAGGAGCCGCTCAGCAACATGTGGTAAGAGGAGAGCCTGGAGGACTACAGGCTTCAGCCAGAACTTCACTGCAAGACCCCCCTATACAGTGCTGGTCTTCACTAACTTCACTGCAGGCGTCCTATGGATTAATCCCTGCATGACTGCATGGCTCCACCAACTTCTCTGCAACCTACAAGTAACCCCTGCATGGGTTCAGTAAGTACAGCCCCCCATAACCTTGTATTAACCCTTAAATGGCTTCACTAAGTGCAGCCCCCCCATAACCTTGTATTAACCCCTGCATGGGTTCACTAAGTGCAGCCCCCCATTACCCCAGTACCACACATGGCTCTGCTCTTCCTATATATTGTATTAACTAGAGATGGGACGGGGGATTCGTCGAATCCACAAATCCCTCGAATCTTGCTGGATTCGTGGACTCGAATCCCGACGTAATTTACCTGAAACGAATCCGACGAATCCCGGTGGGAGGGACTGGGAGAAGGAGCTGGGGGCCGGTGCGTTCACTGTGCTCCGGCCCCTCATCTCCAATACAGTTATAAAATGTGTAATTCTATTAATAATGATTCATGCTGCCCCCTCTGTCTGTAGTACATTCAATATAATTTAATGAAGAATCAAATATACAAATAGTATCGGTCTCCTTGTAAGTTAGTTTTAACCTGGAAATGGACCCTTTTAAAATATCGCTTTTATTAATTTTACTTTAAAAAGCATAAATATATACACCCGCTGATAACCGACCGGGTATCCAAAATAATAATAGGACAAGATGTTGCCCAGCTACCACCGTGAATTGGTGAAAAAGACTAGATACATAAAATAGTTCAGGTATCTATAAATTCCCGGGGTGTTGGTGACATTTATTGGAGGTTGGGAGTTGGGTAGATGATGGGGCACATTACTAAGGGTATTGGGGATGGTTCTCTCCCTATACCCGCCCTAAGATAATCCTCTGCCCAGGGATGAGCCCTGATGGTGGGATCACCCTGTCCCCGTACCTACCCTGTCTAGCCCTGCACAACCCTGTACATTGGGAATTTATTATACAGATGATGTCAGTTTTTTAACCCGACGCGTTTCCCCACTTTTGGTTCATCAGGGGGTCGGTTAGAAGATAATGGTTATAATAAATAACATCATGCAGGATGAAAAAAACTGATATTAATGGATATATTTACTGTGTCCTGGTGGATGCCATGATGGGGCAGGCCATGTCGGAGGAACTGAAGATTCACATTTATTCTCCTGAAGAAAAGGAGATGTCACATGTTAGGTGTCCCCCTGCGATATGGACTGCCGCCTGCCATATCACTCTGCCGCTCGTCTGCCCGGCCGGCCTGCATTACGATATCAGTAGCCCTGTAAGTAGGATATATTGAATATTATACTACAGAGGGGGCAGCATGAATCATTCATTATTAATTCAATTACACATTTTATAACTGTACTGGAGCGGCAATGGGGGGTCTGTGGATTACACTGTTATAGAGTGGGGGGGTCTGTGGATGGCACTGTTATGGAGTGGGGGGGGTCTGTGGATGGCACTGTTATGGGGTGGGGGGGGGGTCTGTGGATGGCACTGTTATGGGGTGGGGGGGTCTGTGGATGGCACTGTTATGGGGTGGGGGGGTCTGTGGATGGCACTGTTATGGGGTGGGGGGTCTGTGGATGGCACTGTTATAGGATGGGGGGGTCTGTGGATGGCACTGTTATAGGATGGGGGATCTGTGGATGCCAGGGGGAGAGGTGAGAGGCACTATGATACTGGCACATTGGGGGGGAGGGGGGCACTATGATACTGGCACATTATGAGGGGAGATGGCACTATGATACTGGCACATTATGAGGGGAGATGGCACTATGATACTGGCACATTATGAGGGGAGATGGCACTATGATACTGGCACATTATGGGGGGAGGTGGCACTATGATACTGGCACATTATGGGGGGAGGTGGCACTAGAATACTGGCACATTATGGGGGGAGGTGGCACTAGAATACTGGCACATTATGGGGGGAGATGGCACTATAATACTGGCACATTATGGGGGAGATGGCACTATGATACTGGCACATTATGGGGGGAGATGGCACTATAATACTGGCACATTGAGGGGGAGATGGCACTATGATACCGGCACATGGGGGGAGGAGAGAGGCACTCCGCACTTGATACTGGCACATGATTAGGGGGGCATCTATGGGGACACTTACTGGCACATTATTGGGTGGCACTGTGGGGCCACTTCTTATTGGCACATTATTGGGGGGCACTATGGGGGCATCTACTGAGGCCACAAAGAAGGGGTATTTTATATGGGGGGCTCTGTGTGGTACTAGTATTATCAGGGGTATTATCTGTTTCTGCAGTATAGTATTGGGGAGCACAGCGGAACAGTATTGGGGGTGTTAGGATGATTTGTTCAGAGGATGGGAGGATGATGGAAAAGTAGTAAACTAAGATTTTTTTTGTCAAACTGCAGAGACGAAAAATGGCCGAAAAATGGTGTCTGGTCTGAAGGTCTGAAAGGAGAAGATGAGGAAAGAGAACATCTACATCAAAGGAGACGTCACTGGATGTAAGAGGTATGTGGCGCTGTATTACCCTGTATGTTCTGTAGTGATAGGAGCAGGGGTCATAGCAGGGGTCATCGCGGTCAAATAGGGTGCGACCGTGACTGGGAGGTGGAGGTTCAGACAAACTGACGCGGTCTGACGTTGTTTCTTACACCGTGCGTTCACACAATTATGTACAGGATTCGTAGGATTCGAGATTCGAAAGATTCGATATATTCGAGAACCTTTTCGGATTCGAAAAAAATTGGATTCGTCCCACCTCTAGTATTAACCCCTTAGCCCTACTCATGGCTCTGCTCTTCCAATAGTATTAAACCCTGCAGCACAGTCAGTAAGTTCCATATATACTGTACCATCTGTGTACACAGTTCAATGCAAACATTTGGGAGGGCTCTGGTTACTGGCACTTTTGGGGGGCTATTGTAACTGGCACATGATTGGGGGGCATCTATGCGGGCACATTTTACTGGCACAAAAAAAAAAGTAGGAAAAAAAACTGTTATACTTTTTAGTTGTCATATTTTGACCCCTATAACTTTTTTGCAATTATGTGTACGGAGCTGTGTGGGGGGCTCATTTTTTGATCTTTTCATTGATACCATTCTGGGGTGTGTATGACTTTTTGATCACCTTTTATTTAACTTTTTTTTGAGGAAATGAAGCATCCAAAAATGGCGAATCGGCCATTTGGACACTTTTTTCCGGTTTTCTGTTTACCTTATTGGGATTTTTTAAAATATTTTTATAGTATGGGCATTTTCGCACATTGCAACACCCATGATGTTTATTTATTTATTTATTTATTTATTTCATTTTGGCAAAAGGGGGTTGATTTGAACTTTTATGGGTTTTTTTTTACTCTTTTTTAACTTTTTTTTACACTTTTGTATAGTTCCCATAGGGAACTATAACATGCAATCATTAGATTTCTATTCTCATACATTCTAATGCAGGCATGCTCAACCTGCGGCCCTCCAGCTGTTGTAAAACCCACGATGCCCTTCTGTAGGATGATAGCTGTAGGCTGTCAGGGAATGATGGGAGTTGAAGTTTTGCAACAGCTGGAGGGCCGCAGGTTGAGCATCCCTGTAATCTAATGCAAACAGTGGGAAACAGTCGGCACTCCTCTCCAGTGGCGTGGTGCTCGCGTCCAGGGTATGAGAAGACCCACTTCAATATGTAGACAAAAGACCGGCACTCACTATTGGAAGGTATTGTTGGCTTTATTCAAAGCATGGATACAGCATCACTCAGAGCAACACGTGTTTCGGCTCAACAATGAGCCTTTGTCAAGCATGCTTGACAAAGGCTCATTGTTGAGCCGAAACACGTGTTGCTCTGAGTGATGCTGTATCCATGCTTTGAATAAAGCCAACAATACCTTCCAATAGTGAGTGCCGGTCTTTTGTAATCTAATGCAATAGCATTGGAATATATGAGAAAATCGCATATTTCCTATGGAGCCTATTACAGGTTGGGCTCCATAGGGAATACTATGCAGCAGCCTGGGTTTCACTCATAGAGAGCCAGGCTGCAGCAGGCACGCTCCAGCTTTCTGTGTCCAAGCTAAATTGAGGCTCTACAATCCAGCCACTTCCTAAAGTGTATGTGATAGAAGAAGGAGGAGGAGGGCGTGTTTAAGTGGGGAGAGCAATGATTGGTTGAGGTGCAGAAGCTAGTGCATGAGAGGAGCTCAATGCATTGTGGGTAGTGAGGGCAGGCGGGATTAGCCTCAGGGTCAGGGCAGTGGCGGCCATCTTAACTGAATAGTGAAATTGCAGTTTTATGCAGACTGGTTGCTAAGGGCTGAATCTTATTAAATATGGGGTAAGTCAGTCTAATAGTAACTGATTCTGGAATATCATGTTATTAGTAACTACATATATGAAAATTGAAATTAGGGTCTAAGTGTGACAGTTATCCTTTAAAGTTAATGAAATGGCTAGACTGGAAGAGCTTTCCCACTGGGAGCTCAGGAGTCACCATAAATATGTAAAAGTTTGGTCGCCATGGACGAACAAAAAGGGATAATATCTCAGAGTCAAGAGGCGCAGAAATACTTAACACACATATGATGAGACAATTAATGACACCTTGAATATACATAGAGTAAAAAAAGAGTCACATTTCCCACACAGGGAACCATCTGTAAGATATTCAAGGCTGGCGTCATTGACAAAGGTTATGCATAATATTTAACTATATGAGACCTTTATATATACTGATATATATATCTATAAACCCATTTTTACTCCACCCATACCTCTTTCTCCTTCCCCCACCCTCTCACTTTCCCATCCCCTCCCGTCCTTTCCCTCTCCTTCCCTCATTCTCCCTGTTTATATGTAATCGGTTTATACTCTTTATTCCTCACCCCGATTATGGATATGTATGTGGTGCCCGCAGCTAACATCATACGCTTCATTGCATATTGTTCTCATGTGCTCCAGATGAAGCGAGAATACTTAGAGACAATGTTATCTATGCAACATGTAAGATTAATAATTATAATATCTTGTCTACACCTCATACTCTGAGGTTATTGGCTAGAATCTTATGCTGTATACGTTTTTTGTTTTTGTGGCGCTGTGCTGGTGGGTTGGTGGGACCCAGTGCCATGGGTGGGATTGTCGGACAGCAGAGGTGCTGTTTGACTCCTGGGTCCCGCCGCCTACTAGGGCAGTGCCGCTTTGTCACCGCATGGTCGCTGCACCTTTTTGTCAGAGTAGGTCCCACTCAAAGAGGTGACCTTGGCGTGGTGAGTGGGCTTATGCCTTCTGATCAAAATGTACACGAATGCCTCTTGTACAGCATGCAGTATGGGGGGCTGTACACTTTATTATAGCGCTGAGAAGTGAGTTTAGATCAAAGCATAGCATTGTGGATGTGCGATCCAGTTCTGTTCTTCTCCCCCAGATAACGTTTTTGTACCACGTATCTGTGTTTCATTGTTATTACTGTTTGAAACAATAAAAAAAAAATTGAAAAGAATATACACGAGACCTATTAGATACACGAGACTGGGATACACGAGACCTATTAGAATTAATTAAGGAATAATACTAGAAAATAGGGAGTTGTTAACGGATTCCCAACAGGTAAACACGTAGGTGTGCATTTCCCTAGTAGGACAATCCACCTAGTGGTAGCAGTGGCACATACTGTGAATCCAAGTTGTTGGGCCTAATAGTTCTAATGTTTCGTTGAGGCCGTACGGTGTAAGGGTATTCATTTGGTAAATCCAAAACATCTCCTTTCTACATAATTGTTGAAAGGAGGATGAAATCTGTTCAAGTGGAGTAACTTTGAGGCCTGTAGGATCACCATCATGTATTATTGTGAAGTGACGTGACAAACTGTGGGTGGTAATCTTCCTATTTATGTTAGACCGATGCTCGTTCATCCGTTCTCTGAGCGTTTGGGTGGTGCGGCCTACATAATAGAGGTAGAGATGTCGCGAACATAAAATTTTCCGTTCGCGAACGTGAATTTACGCAAATGTTCGCGAACCGGGCGAACCGCCATAGACTTCAATAGAAAGGCGAATTTTAAAACCCACAGGGACTCTTTCTGGCCACAATAGTGATGGAAAAGTTGTTTCAAGGGGACTAACACCTGGACTGTGGCATGCCGGAGGGGGATCCATGGCAAAACTCCATGAATTCGCAATGCGATTAAATTGAATTCGCAATGCGATTAATATAACCTGCATTAATCGCATTGCGAATTCAACTTAGATCTGAGTTCCTAATGGTTGTATTGCTAGAATTGACGAATATAACGGATATAGCACTATATTCTCAATCTTCGTTATATCCTAGCAATACAACCATTAGGAACCCAGCTCTAAGTTGAATTCGCAATGTGATTAATATAACCCGTATTAATCACATTGCGATTACAACTTAGTCAAATTTGTGACACTGCAGCTTCCGAATGAATCTAAGATGGAAGCTGTCCTTGCTTTTTGATAGGAGGTGGGAGGGTCTGGGAGGGAGGGTCTGCTGCTGATTGGCTGGAATGTGTCTGCTGACTGTGAGGTACAGGGTCAAAGTTTGCTCAATGATGATGTATAGGGGGCGGACCGAACATCGCATATGTTCGCCCGCCGCGGCGAACGCGAACAAGCTATGTTCGCCGGGAACTGTTCGGGACATCTCTAAATAGAGGTTACAAGGGCATTGTAGTAGATATATTATGTTTGTGCTGCCACATGTCATATGGTGTTGAAACTGTATTTTGTCTTTTGGGTGTGATAATTGGACTTCTCCCTGAGCTGCAGTGATCATCCTACAGCACTTGCACTTATGTGCCCCACATTTAAAGGAGCCTTTTGTCTTTAATGTTTTCTGGGTTTGTGATAGAGAACATTTATTTTTTGGACACGAGGGGGCCAGCATGTTTTTTAAAGTTTTTGCTCTGCGAAAAGTTAAGTTGGGCTGTCTAGGTATGTCTTTGCCTAAAATAGGATCTTTTAATAAAACTGACCAATGTTTCGTTAGAATGTGTCAAATCAGTTTGTGATTGCGATTGTATCTCATTATCAAACCGGGTCTAAAAGGGTTCAAATGTTTTTTTTTGCAGTTTTTTTGTTCAAGGCTTTGTTTCTGGTTTACTTGGGGAACTCTATTTTTTTGATTCTCTAATAAGCTGTGGGGGATAACCTTTATCAGTGAACCTCGTACCTAAAATATCAGTTTTTTTTTTATTGTATTATAATCTGAATCAATATAAATCCAAGACCCTTGAAAATAATTATATATAAATAAGTCTTAATATGTTCCTTTAACTAATCAAACAACACATAGATACAACAGTTTTTTTAGTATCCTTCCAATGTTTTTATCTTGGCATTGGGAGGCAGCACTCTCTGTTAGCGTTCCACAGTTGGAATGCATAATGGAACCGGAGGTGGAGGATGCATCCCAGGCTGGAGCGCATTGAACCGGAGTTTAATTTCCGGTCATGCGCAGTTCGGGTTGCACGTGTCCGGAAGTGCTGGGTGCTTTCCAGTTTGGAGCGCATCGGACTATCCCATTTCCGGCCATGCACACTCCAACCCCCACACGCCGAGCACCTTCAACTGGCCTTATGAGACACTCCTCCTTATTTTGGTGGGCTTACAATCCCATATATAGACAAGGTATGCACTTTTGACTTTCATGTATGCTGCTCCTGAGGAAGGGGCTATTATTAAGCTCCGAAACGCATTGAGCCAGATTTGACTATTAATAAAGAACCTGAACAGAAGCCCCAATTGATGTTGGCTGCCTTCATCTTCGAATATTCTACAGGCGATCCTGGCTGGGGGGTCATGGTTCCCTGGTGTCTTGAGTTTATCCAGGTAACCACCACCCTGTGAAGTATGTTAAAGAGGACCTTTCACCAGAATAAAGCCTCTAAACTGACTATACAGACGTGTAGAGCGGCGCCCAGGGATCCCCCTGCACTTACTGTTATCCCCGGGCGCCGCTCCGTTCGCCCGATATAGCCTCCGGTATCTTCATAGTTAGGCTCCACCCAGGGGAACCTGCCGGCGTCTCTTTCTCCTATGCTGTAGCGCTGGCCAATCGCAGCGCTCAGCTCATAGCCAGGCTATGAGCTTAGCGCTGCGATTGGCCAGCGCTACAGCATAGGAGAAGGAGACCGCGGCAGGTTCCCCTGGGTGGAGGCTATAACCGGAGAACGGAGCGACGCCCGGGGATAACAGTAAGTGCAGGGGGATCCCTAGGCGCCGCTCTACACGTCTGTATAGTCAGTTTAGAGGTTTTATTCTGGTGAAGGGTCCTCTTTAAGTATGTTATTCTTTTATCTACTCTAACCAGATTTGGGGGCATAACCACTCCATTTCTTATACTGTATGCATAAGGCCACCTGCACTTGAATTTAAACAGGGGCTAGGCAACCTTAACTACACAGCATTAAAGGGTTTGGTGCTCTTGAGTGGGTTATAGAACGAGTTTTACATAGTGGGTTAACCTCCAGAACCCACTGCTTTCAACCCATTTGTTCTTTCTTTTTGTATATAGTTCAACAGGATGCCATTTGGTCTTTCAAATGCAACTGGGACCTTTTAACGTCTAATGAAACACTGCTTAGGCGATCTGAATTTCGAATCTGTGTTAATCTACTTGGATGACTTAGTAGTATTCCGGACATTGTTTGAGGATCATCTGCAGAAACTATGACAGGTCCTGCAACGGCTTCGAGATCACAATTTCAAGATCAAGCCGAAAAAGTTTCAACTGTCTCAAAGACGCATTGAATACTTGGGGCATGTGGTAACGCCTGAGGGGGTACAACCAGCTACCAGTAAATTTGAGGCCGTCCAAAAATGGCCCCAACCATGCACAGTACGGGATGTGAAGTCATTCATAGGACTAGCTGGATATTACCAACGTTTCATTTTAAGTTTGCACACCGGGCCGGTCTCCTAAACGAGCTGCTGCAGGGGACTGCGGGAGGACCAAAAACATGCCCCATATTGTGGGGCCAACGGCAACAGAAGGCATTTGAGGATGTAAAAATTGCACTAACCAATGCGCCAAACCTGGCTTACACCCGCTTTGACACCCCCATTCTGCTCCATACAGACGGGAGTCTTCACAGACTGGGAGCAGTGTTGTGGCAAGTACAAGACGGGCTGAAGCGTGTGATTGCCTACAGGAGTCGCTCCCTGCGGGAACCAGAACGTAATCCCGCCAATTATAGCTCTTTCAGGTTACAGCTATTGGCTCTGGTCTGGGCCATGACCGAACGCTTCGCAGAGTTCCTGACAGGGGCTGAGGTGATAGTCATGACCGACAATAACCCACTGGCCCACCTGGATAATGCTAAGTTGGGGGCACTAGAACAAAAGGTGGATGGCCCGGCTTTCCAAGTTCAATTATCGAATTCAATTTTGATCTGGAAGGGAAAAAGAGCATCTGCATTGCCAATCTTGAGTCCCGATGGGACTACCTATCGGCTATGTTGACGAAGATCTAGAGGACACTGAGATTCCCGATCTTGGACGACTGCCTGCCTTCCGGGAGATGGCACACTCAAGTGGGGTGGCCGCTGGGATGCCCATGGTGCTCGAAAAGACCCTCGCGGACTGGGTACAGACCCAGAATGAAGATGTGTGGTGGGTGAAGAGCTGGGTCCGGACAAAGAGCTGGCCTCAGTCATAGGAGCAGGAGAGTCTGTTCCCAGAGGGTCAGAAATTGCTACATCAGTGGGATAAGTTGAGTATTATACAGGACCTATTGTGTCATAAAGTCTACATACAGTTGGAGCTGCAGTTCCGTCAACAGGTTGTGATCCCGATGGTGGTGGGTCCTGCTGCTGATCGAGATGCATATGAGAGAGGCGCTCACTTCAGATGTGAGAAGACTTACCAGTGGCTCCACAGACTGGTATACTGCCCAGGTCTGGAAGACATGGTGAAAGAGGCGAACCAAACATGCCGAGCTTGTGGATTGAGCAAGCTTGTAGATTGAAAAGCGAGCTCCTGTGCAAACCATTCAGACGTTGGCCCATCTAGAGTTGCTATTGATATACTATGTACTACAAATAGGATACTCCACTTCAGAGCACTCTTACTGTCTGGTGATGACAGATCATTTTACCAAATACGCAATGGCTGTGCCTACCAGAGATCAGACCGCAGATTCAGCTGTAGAGGCAGTATGCAGTTCATTCAGGTATTTGTGTGTCTGCAGCGGATCCATCCTAACCAGGGCGCATGTTTTCAGGGGACCTTGATGAAAAAACTTTTTACCACCCGCAAGGCAACGAAGCGCGTGAGTGCTTTAATCGCATGCTTCTACAGATGTTACTTACCCTGGAAGATGATCAGAAAGCCTGCTGGCCAGAATATCTGCCCAAACTCATGTGGGCCTATAACAATTGGGTCTATAGCATGACAAGGTATTCACCCCACATGTTAATGTTTTGGAGGGCAGGGAGAGAAATTGAGGACTTACACATGCCCTATCCCATGGGTGAACAGCCCCGGACCACCACTGGCTGGGCTCAGGAGCATCGGCGGAGATTGAGAACAGTGCACCGAGTTGTACAGTAAGTGACCGTTTGAAGCAGATTGTACATCCTGACCTGGGACCAGTACAGTGTGATGTGTTTGCTCCGGGCGACAAGGCACTAAAGTCAGGGCTAAGAAGCACACCGGAAAACTAGATGATCGGTTGGAGGTGGAACCATATGTGGTAAAGAGGAGAGAAGGACCTGATATCCTTGTGTACAAGGTTGAACCGGTGGGTACTGGGGGTCCGACCAGAAATCTCCATCGCAACATGATCTGGTGGTGTCGGTTTGAGGACCGAGCACCTGTGGAGGCATCACTTAATACTGAGGCAAGGGAGGCGGAGGCATTTGTAGATGTTGACTGGTGGGCTATACCCGCTCCCCCACAAACTGGAAATTCACCTGTCGTGATTCTGCCTCCTAGAGAGGCCCCCACTGCGTTGCAGTACCAGGGCGACAGCGGGTGTTCCCCTCAGCGCTAGGCGCAAGACAAGTTCACTTGGAAAGGTATCGAGGACTCCAACCTCAAGTGGGGTGGCATGTGAGAGGGTGAGGATATACCCTTAAAGGGGTTTTCCCACTTTGCTAAATCAGCTTCACCTGCAGCCAGCTCTGCTGGTAACTTTCTGGTTTTCTGCAGCTAAGGCTAGGCGGGCTTAGGCAGCTAGAGTGAAGGCCGGTCACACCTCCTTATGACATCACACTGAGTTCTTATGTGCTCGTTCATGTGAAGAGTATGACTCATCAGTCTGCAGTGTCTGTGAGGGGAATGGTCACTCAGAGCCATGTGACGTGAGCTCAGTGTACAGTTTTACACATAAAATCTCTGTCTGATCTTTTACAAACCCATTCTGTGCATCAAAAACTATAATTCCATATTATACATTAGCCCAAAAGCTTGACCGACCCCCACCCGCCAGCACTGATGCAGATTTGTTTCCATTACAGCTGTACTCCAGTTGTGTATAAACCTCACACTATGTATCTTTATAGATGCATATACAGCTCTGCTACATCTGTCTGTTTATCTCTTCAACCAGCACTGTATCAGAACAGCAGCATATTCAGCTCTACTACATCTGTTTCTCTCTTCAAACAGCACTGTGTCAGAACACCCGCATATTCAGCTCTACTACATCTGTTTCTCTCTTCAAACAGCACTGTATCAGAACAGCCGTTTCATATAGTTGCCCCCAGTGTCCATAAAATACATAGAGTTGCCCCCAGTGTCCATAAAATACATAGAGTTGCCCCCAGTGTCCATAAAATACATAGAGTTGCCCCCAGTGTCCATAAAATACATACAGTTGCCCCCAGTGTCCATACATAGCATACAGTTTCCCCCAGTGTCCATAAAATAAATAGAGTTGCCCCCAGTGGCCATACAATTCATATAGTTGCTCCCAGTGTCCATAAAATTCATATAGTTGCCCCCAGTATGCATCCATTTTATATAGTTGCCCCCAGTGTCCATAAAATTCATATAGTTGCCCCCAGTGTCCATAAAATTCATATAGTTGCCTCCAGTGTGCATCCATTTTATTTAGTTGCCCCCAGTGTGCATCCATTTTATATAGTTGCCCCCCAGTGTGCATTCATTTTATATAGTTGCCCCCCAGTGTGCATCCATTTTATATAGTTGCCCCCAGTGTCCATAAAATTCATATAGTTGCCCCCAGTGTCCATAAAATTAATATAGTTGCCCCCAGTGTGCATCCATTTTATATAGTTGCCCCCCAGTGTGCATCCATTTTATATAGTTGCCCCCCAGTGTGCATCCATTTTATATAGTTGCCCCCAGTGTCCATAAAATTCATATAGTTGCCCCCAGTGTCCATCCATTTTATATAGTTGCCCCCAGTGTCCATACAATTCCTATAGTTGCCCCCAGTGTCCATAAAATTCATATAGTTGCCCCCAGTGTGCATCCATTTTATATAGTTGCCCCCAGTGTCCATACAATTCATATAGTTGCCCCCAGTGTCCATAAAATTAATATAGTTGCCCCCAGTGTGCATCCATTTTATATAGTTGCCCCCAGTTTACATACATATAATATAGTTGCCCCCATTGTGCATAAAACTCATATAGTTCGCCACAGTGCCCATAGATATAATATAGTTGCCCCCAGTTTCCATACATATAATATAGTTGCCCCCAGTGTCCATAGCTATAATATAGTAGCCCCCAGTTTCCATAAATATAATATAGTTGCCCCCAGTGTCCATCGATATAATATAGTTGCCCCCAGTTTACATACATATAATATAGTTGCCCCCATTGTACATAAAATTAATATAGTTGCCCCCAGTGTCCATAGTTATAATATAGTTGCCCCCATTGTGCAAAAAATTGATATTGTTGCCCCCAGTGTGAATAGAGATAATATAGTTGCCCAAAGTTCTATACAAAAATGCCCCCATTGAATTCACTATGAACCCCCTGTATTGCAGAGTTTTCAATAATCGTTGGTCGATTAGTGGGCCAGTAGATATTATACTTACAGTATCCCGTTCCTCCGACGTCCGTCCGCTCACTCCGCTGACTCGCCCGAACTGTTCGGATGGCCGCGCATGCGCAGCTCTATCTAAGACGCGGTCGATATACTGCGCATGCGTGGTCGTGCGCATTCATGTAATGAATGGGCCGGCCGATTAGTTATTAGCCTGTAGTGCGCAGGCGCGGCGAAACGATGCGGCCGGCGAAAAGCCGGCCGTATCCATGGGACACCAGTGTACACAATGATTTCTAATAGCAGGTGTTTGGAGAAGATAGAAGCATTTTTTTTAATAACATATATAGGAATAAATCTTCATTGGGGGAAAGTAAATTGGGTTAAACAGATTTAATGAAGTGGGACAACCCCTTTAAGTGGACCTTAATGTGAACTGGGATTATTTGCATGGTTATCGACTGTTATTGCCAGTAGTACTAACTCCAGCCACCAGATGCCGCTGTGTCCCTTGTGAGCTGGGCTAGACTGTGTTCTAAGGCTGCAGGATGTATGAAACTCTGTATGTGCTGCAGGGGACAGAAAAGGGTGTTTGTTGAAGGTAATATAAAAGACAAGGACCTGTGGTGCAGGCAGGGGCGTAACTAGAAGTGACTGGGCCCCACAGCAAATATTTGTAAGGGCCCCCCCAGCGCGCTTCGCACCTCCCTCCTCCTGTGTAAACCCCACTCCTTTGGCACAGTGTAGCGGTATACTGTATATTGTGTGGCACAGTGTAGAGGTATACTGTATATTGTGTGGCACAGTGTAGAGGTATACTGTATATTGTGTGGCACAGTGTAGAGGTATACTGTATATTGTGTGGCACAGTGTAGAGGTATACTGTATATTGTGTGGCACAGTGTAGAGGTATACTGTATATTGTGTGGCACAGTGTAGAGGTATACTGTATATTGTGTGGCACAGTGTAGAGGTATACTGTATATTGTGGGGCACAGTGTAGAGGTATACTGTATATTGTGGGGCACAGTGTAGAGGTATACTGTATATTGTGGGGCACAGTGTAGAGGTATACTGTATATTGTGGGGCACAGTGTAGAGGTATACTGTATATTGTGGGGCACAGTGGATGCTATATGTGTATAACATAAACATATTTCACATGAAAACTTACAGTTACTTGACCCTTGGGGATCTCGGACGCCACTTCAACACTTTGGCCGGGGGCTCGGCGGAGCTGATGTTGTGTTTTATCCTAATGAGAAAGATTTCATAATAAGGATTTGGAGAAGGGGCAGTGGGGTCGCAGAGCAGGGAGAGGCTGGTGCTGCTACTAGGGGGTCATACCATGGGGGAGTAATAAAGCCCACCATAATGCCCCCCCCCCCCCGTAGTAATAATTCTCCTTATAATGTGACAGTGCAAAAATACCCCCTTGTAATGCCCCCAGTTGAGCTAATGTCCCCATAGTGCCCCCATAATGTCCCAGTATAAAATACCCCTATATAGTGCCCCCAGTAAATGCCTCCATAGTGCTCCTCTCCCCCCTTCCTGCTAGTGCCCCCCATAATGTACAGTATAAAATGCCCCATATATACAGTAGGTGAACCCGATTTTGTGTCAATCTCGCCGTATTTCTCGGCGAGATTGAGCACATACGAGCCCCATCGCGGGAGCCAGCGCCGAGCTGGCTTGCCGCGATGGAGAGCAAGCGCGTCATAGAAGAGACGGGAGATCCGACTTGGATTCCCGCCAATTCTACACGTGTGCGGCGTTTGTTATGAATCCTGAGGGGGAAGTCCCCGCCGGATTTTAAATAAAAATCCGGCCTGGGTCCCGCCCTCAGGAGCATACCGGGCCCTTAGGTCTGTTATGGGTTGTAAGGAGAGCCCCCCCTACGCCGAAAAAAACGGCGTAGGGGGTCCCCCTACAATCCATACCAGACCCGTATCCAAAGCACGCTACCCGGCCAGCCAGGAAGGGAGTGGGGACGAGCGAGCGCCCCCCCCCCCCCCCCCTCCTGAGCCGTACCAGGCTGCATGCCCTCAACATGGGGGGTTGGGTGCTCTGGGGCAGGGGGCGCACTGCGGCCCCCCCACCTCAGAGCACCCTGTCCCCATGTTGATGAGGACAGGGCCCCTTCCCGACAACCCTGGCCGTTGGTTGTCGGGGTATGCGGGCGGGAGGCTTAACGGAATCTGGGAGCCCCCTTTAATAAGGGGGGCCCCCAGATACCGGCCCCCCACCCTAAGTGAATGAGTATGGGGTACATCGTACCCCTACCCATTCACCTGCAAGAAAAGTGGTAAAAACACAAATAAACCACACAGTGTATTAAAATATTTTATTTTTCTGCTCCGGAGGCCGCCCCCTGTCTTCTTTATTAGCTCTTTTACCAGGGGGGGCTCTTCTTCTTCCGATATCCCGACGGGTCTTCTCCGCTATCCGGGGGGGGTCTTCTCAACTCTCCGGGGTTCTCCTTCTGTCTTCTCCTTCTGTCTTGTTGTCTCCTTCTGTCTTCTGTCTCCGGGGGGGGCTCTTCTTCTTCCGATATCCCGACGGGTCTTCTCCGCTATCCGGGGGGGTCTTCTCAACTCTTCGGGGTTCTCCTTCTGTCTTCTCCTTCTGTTCTTCTTCTGTCTTCTCCTTCCTTCTTGTTGTCTCGGCGCACCCCGGTTCTTCGTCTCGCGAGACTCGGCGCACCCCGATTCTTCTCTCTGTTGTTGACTCGGCGCACCCCGGTTCTTCGTCTCGCGAGACGAAGAATCGGGGTGCGCCGAGTCTCGCGAGACGAAGAACCGGGGTGCGCCGAGACAACAAGAAGGAAGGAGAAGACAGAAGAAGAACAGAAGGAGAAGACAGAAGGAGAACCCCGAAGAGTTGAGAAGACCCCCCCGGATAGCGGAGAAGACCCGTCGGGATATCGGAAGAAGAAGAGCCCCCCCCGGAGACAGAAGACAGAAGGAGACAACAAGACAGAAGGAGAAGACAGAAGGAGACAACAAGACAGAAGGAGAAGACAGAAGGAGAACCCCGGAGAGTTGAGAAGACCCCCCCCGGATAGCGGAGAAGACCCGTCGGGATATCGGAAGAAGAAGAGCCCCCCCTGGTAAAAGAGCTAATAAAGAAGACAGGGGGCGGCCTCCGGAGCAGAAAAATAAAATATTTGAATACACTGTGTGGTTTATTTGTGTTTTTACCACTTTTCTTGCAGGTGAATGGGTAGGGGTACGATGTACCCCATACTCATTCACTTAGGGTGGGGGGCCGGTATCTGGGGGCCCCCCTTATTAAAGGGGGCTCCCAGATTCCGTTAAGCCTCCCGCCCGCATACCCCGACAACCAACGGCCAGGGTTGTCGGGAAGGGGCCCTGTCCTCATCAACATGGGGACAGGGTGCTCTGAGGTGGGGGGGCCGCAGTGCGCCCCCTGCCCCAGAGCACCCAACCCCCCATGTTGAGGGCATGCAGCCTGGTACGGCTCAGGAGGGGGGGGGGGGCGCTCGCTCGTCCCCACTCCCTTCCTGGCTGGCCGGGTAGCGTGCTTTGGATACGGGTCTGGTATGGATTGTAGGGGGACCCCCTACGCCGTTTTTTTCGGCGTAGGGGGGGCTCTCCTTACAACCCATAACAGACCTAAGGGCCCGGTATGCTCCTGAGGGCGGGACCCAGGCCGGATTTTTATTTAAAATCCGGCGGGGACTTCCCCCTCAGGATTCATAACAAACGCCGCACACGTGTAGAATTGGCGGGAATCCAAGTCGGATCTCCCGTCTCTTCTATGACGCGCTTGCTGGGATGTGCTGTCGCTATCCCAGTGAGTGCGAGATCTCGGCACCACGTCGCCGAGTATCAGCGCGACGCTGTCGTGCTGAAAACACAATCTCACAAACACCTACTGTAGTGCCCCAGTAGATTCCCCTCAGTGTCCGGCCTCTGATAGGCTGCCGGCCTAGTGTCCCCCATAATGCCCCCCCATCATGTGCCAGTATCAAGTGCCTCTCTCCTCCCCCCCCCACATGTCCCAGTATCATAGTGCCATCTCCCCCCCCCCACAAAAAAAGTGCCAGTATCAAGAGCCTCTCTCCCCCCCCCATGTACCAGTATCAGGTGCCAACCCCCCTCCCCCCCAGGTGCTAGTATCAGGTGCCTCCCCCCATGTGCCAGTATCAGGTGCCAACCCCCCCTCCCCCCCCCAGGTGCCAGTATCAGGTGCCAACCCCTCTCTCCCCCCCCCCATGTGCCAGTATCAGGTGCCCCTCTCCCCCCCATGTGCCAGTATCAGGTGCCTCTCTCTCTCCCCCCCCATGTACCAGTATCAGGTGCCAACCCCCCTCCCCCCCCCCAGGTGCTAGTATCAGGTGCCTCCCCCCATGTGCCAGTATCAGGTGCCTCCCCCCATGTGCCAGTATCAGGTGCCAACCCCCCTCCCCCCCCAGGTGCCAGTATCAGGTGCCAACCCCTCTCTCCCCCCCCCCCATGTGCCAGTATCAGGTGCCTCTCTCTCCCCCCCCCCCCCCCATGTTCCAGTATCAGGTGCCTCCCCCCATGTGCCAGTATCAAGTGTCCCCCGCTCACCCCATGGCAGTAACAGTTCGGTATTAAAAAAAATAAAATAAACACCTCTACTTACCTCCATGTCAGCGATGCGATGCGGCCTCTTCCTGTGTCCCGCCCTGTATGTCCATATATGGAGTCAGTGCTTGTATTTCAGAAAAGGTTTCTGCTGGGCAGGGCCGGCTCCAGGTTCATGTGGGCCCTTGGGCGATAAATCCCAGTGGGCACCCATGAGGCATTTTTTTACATTGACATGTCCCCCTGTGGCTCCTACACGGTATAATGACCCCCAGTGGCCCCTATACAGTATAATGACCATTAGTGGCCCTTCACACAGTATAATGAACCCCCAACCCCCCCCCCCCCCACTGTATAATGACCACCTGTGGCCCTGCATTCAGAATAATAACCCCCAGTCGCCCCCATTTAGAATAATGACCCCCAGTAGCCCCCACACTGGGGGAACACTGTATGGAGGGGGCTCTGGGGGTGATTATACTGAATGTAGGGTCATTGGTGATCATTATACTAAATGGAGGACACTGGGGGTCATTATACTATGTAAAGGGCCCTCACAGTATAATGACCCCACAGTGACCCTCCATTCAGAATAATGACCCCCAGTCGCCCCCACACTGGGGGATATACTGTATGGAGGGGGCACAAGGGGTTATTATATTTAATGGGGGCTCTGGTGGTCATTATGCTAAATGGAGGGTCAATGGGGATCATTATACTAAATGGGGGGCACTGGGTGTCACTGTGTAAGGGGCCCTCACAGTGTGATGAATGACCCCCCAGTGGCCCCCTCACATACCTATCATTGCAGGGGAGCTGGTGGTCCTGTCATTCACTAACCGCAGCTCCCTGCGCTCCTTCTCTACGGCGGCCCGCTGCAGCAGTGAGCCAGGCCTGGAGGAGAGAAGGAGATGTGCAGTGATGGAGCTAGAACTGACTGGGCCCCACAGCGAAATTTAGTACGCCCCCCTCCCCCCCAATGTGTGTTCACATTACGTTTTTTCCTATCGGTTTGATGTATACAAATGTGCAGCACTCCACGTTTTTGTATCCTGCAGAGTCAAGTAAAAAATGCAGACGTTAACGTATATGTTTTTCTACCATGGAACTGTATGGGGAACGGACGCCACTGTACGGCATTAGTCTGAGGCATCTGTTAACGCATATATTTTTGGTATACATTAAATGGATGGAAAAAATAGGATGTGAACCCAGCCCTAGTGTCAGAATAAGGCTACTTTCACACTTGCGGCAGAGAGATCCGGCAAGCAGTTCCGTCGCCGGAACTGCCTGCCGGATCAGGCAAAATGTATGCTAACTGATGGCATTAGTAAGACTGATCAGGATCCTGATCAGTCTTAAAAATGCCTGATCAGTCGAAAAAAATGCATTGAAATGCCGGATCCGTCTTTCCGGTGTCATCCGGCAAAAACGGATCCGGCATTTATTTTTTCACCTTTTTTTCAGTCTGTGCATGCGCATACCGGAAGGACGGATCCGGCACTAATACATTCCTATGGGAAAAAATGCCGGATCCGGCATTCAGGCAAGTCTTCAGTTTTTTTAGCCGGAGATAAAACCGTAGCATGCTACGGTTTTCTCTTTTGCCTGATCAGTCAAAACGACTGAACTGAAGACATCCTGATGCAAACTGAATGGATTACTCTCCATTCAGAATGCATGGGGACATACCTGATCAGTTCTTTTCCGGTATAGAGCCCCTGTGACGGAACTCTATGCCGGAAAAGAAAAACGCAAGTGTGAAAGTACCCTAAGCACCAGTACACAGCGGAGCAGCGTGGCGGAGAGGGGAGGCCGCCATGTACAGAGCGCTACCTGGTCCTGGTGGTCAGGGGTGAGGACTGTGCTTCCCAAGGATCATTTTCTACTGGGAAATACAGGGCCCAGTATAATACACTAGAATCTATATAATATAAAGACATTAGCCCTACCCCCGAATAGTAATACAATTAGGGGGTCATTTATTATATAGAAATACGTCTATGTTAGGCGTATTTCTGACACAGATGTGGCGCAAAGGTCCTTAGCACCGCAATCTGTATCTTTTCCCGCTCATGCCAGGTCTAAAAAAAAGTGGTGTGGACAGGGAAGGGGATACAGTTATGGCCATACAGTTATTGGATACCACAGCCATATAGTGATAACACCGCCATATAGTGATAAAACCGCCATACAGTGACCGGATAAAAGGGTATAAGAGGGCACAGTACAGGGAATGACTATGGGCACTGCACAGGGTGTGGTAGGAGGGCACAATGCAGGGTATAAAGGGGCACAGTACGGGGTGGGGGCACAGTACGGGGTGAGGGGCACAGTCACATGACCCTGTGACGTTAGAAGGTCCTTATGGTGAATGCGGTTCAGATGCCACTATAATGAGAGGCAGAGGAGTGAGACAGGGGCCCTGGATGGACAGGAGGGGTGGACACAGCAAGTAGGTGGAAGGGGCTCTGAGGGGGATTCATACAAGAAGTAGTGGCAGGAGGTCTGTGCAGGGCAGCAATAGGAGATAGGAGGGTGGGACAGGAGCTCTGGATACATGAGGGAGGAAAAGAGACAGCAGGGGCCCCATGAGGATGAGATAGGACAGGATAAGGGGGGGGGGGGGGAGACAGGTGTCATGGAGACAAACTGCTTAATGAAACAGTAAAACCACTAAATAGAATGAAGCAGCAGCAGCAGCAGATGGAAGAGTCCCCCCCTTTTGCTTCTATCCCACAGACAAGAGACAGTCAGAGTGCAGACTCACTCACAGACTGTGCTCACACTTCTCTGCTCCAGACCTGCGGTCTCTCTCCTCAGGCAGCATGTCCTGTGTAGAGGGGGCGTGTTCTGAGTCTCTGCAGCTCAGAGGGCCCACCAAAGGGGTACTGCGTAAGTGAAATGACAGCAGTGAGCGGTCCCATCTGTATTGATGGAAGTGCTCATAGCAGCTCAGTGGGCCACCCCAGGAGCATTGGGCCCCGGCACTTGCCCGGGGATGCTGGGTTATGACGCCGGCCCTGCTACTGGGATTCAAACCCACGACCTTCTGTATCAGAGGCAAAGCATCTAACCACAAGACCATAAGAGAAGCCTTGCTGCTGACTGAAAAAAAATGAGACTTCTACTGTTATAGCTGGCTAAGTGTACATCTATACACATGACAGCTGCTCATACATAGAGATATAGCAGAGCTGAGTGTGCTGGGACAGCTGTCATATAGAGATATAGCAGTGCTGGGTGTGGTGGGGCAGCTGTCATGTGTATAGATGTACACTTAGCCAGCTATAACAGTAGAAGTCTCATTTTTTTTTTTTCAATCAGTTGTAATGCAGCCTTTATGGTTGTGAGGGTAAATGCTTTGCCACTGATACTTTGGAGGTTGTGGGTTCGAATCCCAGACACATCAGAAGACTTTAGGAGACAGTAATATTAGATCACATTAGCGAGGGGGCCTGGTCAGCTGCTGTGAAGGGGCCCTGAACAGTAAGACATTGATATTTAACGAACTTAAAAATAAACTGTCACACACACCCCTGCTTCACCGGTAGTTACGCCACTGGGTGCAGGTCCTTCAGTGTAAAGGATTGTTTCTCTGAGGAGCTGTGCTGGAGATCTGAATCCGTATAGCAACTGATACCAGTAGCAGGAGCTTTCCTGTGACGACTTCAGGAAGGAAGGGTTCCGCCGACACCGCAAGCCATAGCAGATCCGGATCTGGTGAGTCGTGAACAGCGTGCATGCTAAAGGTAGAGGATCAACTTGTTTCTGTGTAGGCCTACACCGGTGACTCAGCGGCACAGTATCAACTTATAGACTCTGCTGTGCATGCCACCGCGTTATTTTAGTCTGGCCGGACAGGAACAGTGACCGCGTCTGGAGTATAAGGTATTCTGTGTATCTCTGTATTGCTGTGTGGTGTTTTGGTCTATAGAGGTTCCGGCTGGTCTGATTCTGATACTCTGCCAGTTGATAAGCTTGGGAACCCCGTGCTGTGCCATCGGCGGATGGCTCTGCAGACACTACAGCGGATCTATAATGCTAAGAGGAGATAATATAGTTCTGGAAGTCGTACACTGCCTATAGTTACATTGGGAAACACCTTTCCCTACATATTCCGGTGAGTGGCGCAGCACCTGGGTGAGTGCTCCCAGAGCTGTAAATACATAGACGGTATTTCCATACTGTTGTTTCTGTGGTGTTTCCCAGGTTTGATTTGTTAGGAATAAAAGTACAAAGTTTCCTTATCAACCTGCGTGGCCTTGCTGTATACTGGGGAGCCCTCCCCGTCCATGACTTACAACCTCATGGACGTTTGGCTGAGAGTCCTCTGGCTTTTCCCGTTTAGGTAGCTGAGCGGCAGACTCTGCAGCCTGATCTGGGACCTTGGCTCCCTCCCACAACTGCCAGAAATATGGGAAGTCTCTGCCCAGTATGAGCTCCACTTTTAGCTCAGCACACTTTAACAGTTCATGTTGTACAGTTCCATAATCAGTCACAAAACTAAGAAATACAGTCTTACCAGTCTCTGGACCCGACTTAAGGAACAACAGTACCTCTGGAAGTACCCGTGACTGCCAACAATCCAGCTCCACCACAAGTGGGAGCCCACTCACCAACAGCTTATGTAATTCCTCTGGCTTCTTGACCAAAGGACAATCCGGTCCACACCTTCTCACTTGACAGCCTCTCCAGCAGCAGTCTCTCTGTGGCTGGGCAGCTTACTCATTAACAGCCTGGCTGATACACACAGGGAAAACACTATTCTCCCAGCTTCCTCCTGGGTGAGGTACACAATTTCAATGTAAGCTCTTGTGATCAGGGTCCTCACACCTCCAGTGTCTCCTCTATTGTTCCTGGAGGGATACACCAAATAGAAAAGGATTTAGGAAAACTAGAGGAATGGTCAGAACTCTGGCAACTAAAATTTAATGTTGATAAGTGCAAAATAATGCACCTGGGGCGTAAAAACCCAAGAGCAGAATATAAAATCAGTGATACAGTCCTAACCTCAGTATCTGAGGAAAGGGATTTAGGGGTCATTATTCCAGAAGACTTAAAGGTAGGCAGACAATGTCACAGAGCAGCAGGAAATGCTAGCAGAATGCTTGGGTGTATAGGGAGAGGCATTACCAGTAGAAAGAGGGAGGTGCTCATGCCGCTCTACAGAGCACTAGTGAGACCTCATTTGGAGTATTGTGCAGAGTACTGGAGACCATATCTCCAGAAGGATATTGATACTTTGGAGAGAGTTCAGAGAAGAGCTACTAAACTGGTACATGGATTGCAGGATAAAACTTACCAGGAAAGATTAAAGGACCTTAACATGTATAGCTTGGAAGAAAGACGAGACAGAGGGGATATGATAGAAACTGCTAAATACATAAAGGGAATCAACAAGGTAAAAGAGGAAAGAATATTTAAAAGAAGAAAAACTGCTACAAGAGGACATAGTTTTAAATTAGAGGGGCAAAGGTTTACAAGTAATATCAGGAAGAATTACTTTACTGAGAGAGTAGTGGATGCTTGGAATAGCCTTCCTGCAGAAGTGGTAGCTGCAAATACAGTGAAGGAGTTGAGGCATGCATGGGATAGGCATAAGGCCATCCTTCATATAAGATAAGGGCCAGGGGCTATCCATAGTATTCAGTATATTGGGCAGACTAGATGGGCCAAATGGTTCTTATCTGCCGACACATTCTATGTTTCTATGGTCATTTACAATAGGATCTAGGTGATGAGACTCCACTACTGAGCATGTGCGACCACACCACCTGGATGATTGACTAATAGAAAATTGTTACATTTTGTATGCATGAATTAATATTTATGAACTGGTACTTTAGTATATTATTATTCATTTTTGCTTCTTGAGAGCAAATCTTACTTTGATGTTATTTTTTTTAGGTAAATAATATGACTTATATCAGAGAGTTTTTCCTCAAGGCAGCTCAGAACTAAGAATTGTACTCTTCTGTTTGTTTTTTGTAGTATTCTGGTTAACAATATGTGGGAATCTCCTGATCATCACCCTGGTGTCCACCAGCAAGAACCTCCACACTCCAATGTACTTCTTTATTTCACAACTGTCCATCAGTGACATCTTATTGACCACAGATATTGTCCCCAACATGTTCCACATTCAACTGAATAATGGGGGGACCATTACTTTAATTGGTTGTATGACACAGTTTTGCTTCTTTGGTGCCTCAGAAGCATTTGAATGTCTTCTCCTCACAGTGATGTCTTATGACAGGTATGTGGCCATCTGTAATCCCCTCCGTTACACCTCAATAATGACAACTGGCCATTGTGTGAAGTTGGTTGTCTTATTTTGGTCGGTCAGTTTTTTCATGGCTTTCACTGATATTTTAACACTATCAAAGCTAAAGTTCTGTGGACTGAACATCATAAACCATTTGTTCTGTGATCTTGTTCCTTTGCTGGACCTCTACTGTTCTGACACATTTCCTATAAAATTACAAATGTGTTTGCAAAGTATTCCATATCTGTTTATTCCCAGCATAATTATTGTTGTCTGTTATGTGAACATTGTCCGTGCCATCTTACGGATCCCATCTAATATCAGTAGACAGAAAGCCTTCTCCACCTGTAGCTCCCACCTCATTGTTGTCTTCATATTCTACTTGACGATCTTCAGTGTTTATGTTCTTCCAACACATGGATCATCGGGCATGAATAAAATCCTATCCCTGCTATATACTGTGTTTACTCCATTGGTCAATCCTATTATCTACAGTCTGAGGAATAAAGACATCAAGAAAGCCGTACAGGACACTATTCAGAAATATGTATAAAGTGTACTGTTGTCTATAATATAATAATTTATGGCAATAAGGCTAATATCCAGGGTAGAAAACTAAAAACTTTGGTTTAGATTGAATCTATCTTTTCATGTTTTATTGGTATAAGTCTTGTATAGGGCAATAGAAGGATATACTTTCCTCTACTAAATATCTTTCAGTAAGCCAGCCTTATATAAATGTGTCCACTGTCCACCTTTAACTTCCCTGAGAATTAGTTCAAATTCTCCTGATGCAAATTCAATACAATATTGTGTACTTCGCCACAATACCCGGAGACACCCAACACCATTGTAGGAAAATACCCAAGAATTCCATATTCGTCTATATTAGCACCCTATGAAACAGGCAGTGGGTATGGACCCACTGTGCCAACTAACCAGTTTGACTTTGGGCTAAACCTAAGGGCACTGAAGTCCCCCAGAGAGCCAGAGACATCCAACACTATAGGAGGAACATACCAATAATTCCATATTCGTCTATATCAACACCCTACACCAGAATTTCCAAGTATTTCCTGAATATTGTTCCCTGTGGGCAAGCACAGAATTGTGGCAGGAATTTACTGAAATGTGCAAGAAAAAAAAGAATAGTATATGGCGTGGTGATAAGGAATAGAGAGTCTGTTAGGATAGTAATCTGGGAGCATATACACTCCAAACAAACCCAAAGCTTTTTAGATTCACTTTGGACAAATCCAGCAAACCCACAAACAGCACCATTTTACTGCACATGATGGTGGGCAAAACCACGAGGGAGGAAGAAGAAGGATGCTCACTTGACCTTGGGAGGAAGTAAGTGTACAGGTCTTCCCCTGATTGTCTCATAGGCTGACAGACAACTAGTGCAGCAGCATGAAATCGTAATCAAATTTCACAGCGGCCTTTCGTTCATGTTATATTGGTGTTGTGGGGGCGGGGGCGCTAAATAATTGCATCATAAGTTTGTGTATGCAGTGATGAGTGATTAGAAAAAAAAACAAAAAACTAACCAATTCATAATGAACTGCGTTCGTTATGAACTTTCCAAAAGTTTGACCGCAAGACAGACCCGAAGCTTTTGAAGTTTGCTTCAGACAAAGCCAGTAAAATGCTATGCAGCACCCTATTACTGCGCAAGTTGGCAGGAAGAACCAGGTGGGAAGTAAAAGAATGATGTAGGTGGGGAGGGATTGACCTGAGTGGCCCACAGGCTTACACACAGGCTGTGCCTTCTAGTTGCAGTTACTGCCTTATAATACATCTGTAGCTGCTGCAGAACTTCAATAGCGGCCACCTGCAAGAACAGGTTTTTTTCTCCTCATTTAAACAGAAAGACAACAGTTTTTTTTTCCCAACCTGAAGCTGTTTTAGTCTTATTTCCAGCTTAATCCCAGTACAATTAGCATTATGCTGCAGTGCTGACTGCTGAGCAACTAGTGAATATTTTTTTCTGTGTCTCATACCCGTCCTTGATGAACGTGTTGCATTATAGCAGAAGCATTTTGTAGCAATAACTCCATCTGCAACTACTGAGCAATTGCTATTATTTTTGTTTAAATTGCATCATATCTATTTTTTTACGTGCCTCATTGTAACAAAATCAAAAATGCAATTTTCTACCAGCAAAATTGTATGTAAATTATACTGCGTACAAAATTACACTGTACTGAAACCACCTCCCCTGCGCAGTTCAATAGTTGATGTGTGTGCAATGCATGTTTTACAATCAAGAGAGTACCATTTTAAATCTCTGAGTAAAAACACATGAAATAGTAGGCAAAAATCTGGGACAGGGCATCTCCCGACAATTTAAGTGTTGGTGTGGGTTGCTAAAATAGCAATACAAGTGTACAATTCCTGTTTTATAATCTAGAGGGTACTGTTTTAAACAGGGGTAGACACAGACCGCAGAGGGCCCCTGTGCAAAGAATGTGCCTGCCCCCCCTTCCCTCAGTGTTTTGTGGCAATGGGAAGAGTGCACCTAGCGTTTTTGCTTCCAGAGGCCTAAACCTAACCCCTTCCCTCCAGCGCTAATTTTAAAGACATACTTGGAAACCATTACATACAGCCCTACAACCATACAGGAGAATACATAGCCACATACCTCTTACATCCAGCGGTCTCTTCTGATGTAATAGTTCTCTTTCCTCACCTCCCCATTCAGACTAGACCGCCATGATGAATAAAATAAATAAAATAACAATAACAAACTAAGAAAATAAAAATAATTGTGTCGAGGAAATAGTATTTCTGACTATTTCTAATAGTGTATCCATATTGCCCCCCCCAAAAAAAATTGTGCTAATCTGATACTGTTCCAGGGTGCCCCCCTCCACAGTAATAGTGCTCCCCAAAGTCCCATCGATAGAAATAATTATCCGCCAGATTGCACTCAGTGTTAACATTGACCTCAATGGTAATAATGTCCCTATTTGTGCCACGAAAGTTATAATGCCCCCATAGTGCACATACTATTAATCATGTTCTCCATAGTTCTCCAGTGGTAATAGTTCTCCTTATAAAGTGTGCAAGTAGAAAAATACCCCCTTATCATGTGCACCAGTATACAAATACCCATCTGTAATGTCTGACAAAAACAGAAAATTACCCCCTTCCTTTCAGATCAAATCACCATATCAGATCCTCAAATCAAACCACCATATCAGATCATTAGACTCCCATATCAAATCAGACCCTCATATCTTATAGTGTCCTCAGACCCCCTTATCAGATCCTCAGACCTCCATATCAGATCCTCAGACTCCCCATATCAGATCCTCAGACCCCCATATCAGATTTTCAGACCCTTATATCAGATCCTTCAGACCCGCATATCAGATTGTCAGACCCCCATATCGATGCTCAACCCCCATATCAGATGCCCAGACCCCCATATCAGATGCTCAGGCCTCCATATCAGATGCTCAGACCCCAATATCAATGCTCAGACCCTCATATCAGATGCTCAGGCCCACTTGTCAGATCCTCAGACACCCATATCAGATGCTCAGACCCCATATCAGATGCTCAGACCCACAAACCAATGCTCAGACCCCCATATCATATGTTCAGACCCCCATATTGATGCTAAGACCCACATATGAGATGCTCAGACCCCTATATCGATGCTCAGACCCCCATATCAGATGTTCAGGCCCCCATATCAATGCTCATACTCCAATCAGACCTCAGATCAGACTCAAAAAAATAAATATGCTGCACTGTCAACTGACTGCCTGCAGTGTCATAGCGCGTAGTGTATGTCCTAATGTTGTACACCATCAGGACACAGCAGTGAGGGCCAGAGGAGACCGGTTTGGAGGAGTGAGTACAGCGCTCACTGCGCACTCCTCCTGCATACTAGTGAGCACTTCCATAATGGAGGCGCTCACTACTATTCACTTTATAAGATGCACTATGTCTTATAAAGTGAAATATACAGTAATTAGCAGTGTGCTCCTGGCAAGGGGGGTATGTGGACCCCTGGGATTGGGGCTGGTTGCAACTGTGACCACTGCAACCCCTATAGCTATGCCACTGAATTGTGGCTGCGGCCACACAAGTATATCTACCATATTTTTTGCTTTATAAGACGCACCGGACTATAAGACGCACACCATATTTATACACCTCCTCCACCTTGTCCTTCATGGCCATCCTCTCGTCCCCAACAGCGGCAGGGCCCAGCATCACTTCCACTTCTCCCTCTTTCTATCACATGTGTAATTTCAACTGTGTGTTGATATTTCTGATCCGCCAGGCTTGCGCAAGATGCGGGTATTGTCAAGCAAAGGTCTCCGGGTCTAGCAGAGACCGAGGGGTCTGCCGTTACACCACTTTATCCGCAATGATCCAAGATGCTGGAATACAACATTCCAGATACTAGAGCATCTGTAGGAGTAGCGGAAAGTTATGAATGATTTTGTTATGCACCAGATCGCCTCATCAGGGAGTTTGTGTTGTTTCAAGGTCAGGCAGTGGCAGGTTATCTGGGATGCCTGTTGGGTGCTGAAGTCCTTCGAAGAGGCCAAAAAATTTGCCAACAGGGACAAATGCGGCATTAACTCATCCTCCTCAAATTTATCTCAGAACAGACGCTGACGCTCATACAGCAAGGGATGATGGGGGAATAAGAACCTCTAACAAATCTTGCTGTCTGACCTGTAGCTGCTGCGGACCCACAAGGATAAAGTCCCATGGAGGAGGATGAGTTGCTGCCACTGGAGAAGAGAAAGGAGAAGTAGGCAGTGGTGGAGGAGCAGGAGGATTATGATGACACCGGCCATGACACGAATAGTCTCAGTTTGGTTCACCCCAGGTGCCTGCTGTCAGGGCATGCCAGATGCATTGAGTGCTTCCATCAATACAGATTGAAGCATTCATTATTAGAGCACCGGGAAGCTGGCGGTCCTTTCACTTAATAACCCCTCACCGCGCTCCTTTCCTCCTCCAGGCCACTGCACTAAATGCTGAAGCAGGGAGCTGTCTAATGTGAAAGGGGCACAGATAGGGCATTACTACTGTGAAGGAACGCAGAGAGGGAATTACTACAGTGAAGAGGGCATAGAGAGGGCATTAATACTGAGAAGCGGGCACAAAGAGGGCATTTCTACAGTGAAGGTGGCAATGAGAGGGCATTACAACTGTAAAGAGGGCACAGAGAGGGCATTTCTACTGTGAAGGGGACACAGAGAGGGCATTACTACTGTGAAAAGCACACAGAGGGCATTACTACTGTGAAGGCGAACAGAGAGGGCATTACTGCTGTGAAGAGGTCATAGAGAGGGCATTACTACTGTGAAGACGGCATAGAGAGGGCACTACTACTGTAAAAGGGGCACAGTGAAAGCATTACTACTGTGAAGGAGCGCAGAGAGGCCATTACTACAGTGAAGGGGCATAGAGAGGGCATTACTACTGTAAAAGGGGCACATAGGGCATTACTACTGTGAAGGCGGCACGAAGGGGGCATGTAGAGGGCATTACTACTGTGAAGGAACACAGAGAGGGAATTTCTACAGTGAAGAGGGCATAGAGAGGGCATTACTACTGTAAAAGGGGCACATAGAGCATTACTACTGAGAAGGGTGCACAAAGAGGACATTTATACTGTGAAGGTGGCAATGAGAGGGCATTACTACTGTGAAGAGGGCATATAGAGGGCACTACTACTGTAAAATGGGCACAGAGAGGGCATTTCTACTGTGAAGGGGACACAGAGAGGGCATTACTACTGTGAAAAGCGCATATAGGGCATTACTACTGTGAAGGTGAACAGAGAGGGATTACTGCTGTGAAGAGGGCATAGAGAGGGAATTATTACTGTGAAGAGGGCATAGAGAGGGAACTACTACTGTAAAAGGGGCACAGTGAAGGCATTACTACTGTGAAGGGTACACAGAGAGGGCATTACTACTGTGAAGAGGGCATTGAAAGGGCACTAATACTGTAAAAGTGGCACAGTGAGGGCATAACTACTGTGAAAGGGGCACAGAGAGGGCATTACTACTGTGAAGGGGCACAGAGAGGGCATTACTATTGTGAAGAGGCACAGAGAGCATTACTACTGTGAAGGTGACACATAGAGGGCATTACTACTGTGAATGGGCACCGAGAGGGCATTACTACTGTGAAGAGGATATATAGAGGGCACTACTACTGCAAAAGAGGCATATAGAGGGCATTACTATTGTGAAGGGGTCACAGAGAGGGCATTACTACTGTGAAGGGGCACAGAGAGTGCATTACTACTATGAAGAGGGCATATAGAGGGCATTATTACTGTGAAGGGGCACAAAGAGGGCATTGCTACTGTGATGGGGGCACAGGGAGGTCATTACTACTGTGAAAGGGCACAGAGAGGGCATTACTACTGTGAAGAGGGCATATAGAGGGCACTACTACTGTAAAATGGGCACAGAGAGGGCATTACTACTGTGAAGGGCACACAGAGGGCCTTACTACTGTGAAGGGCACACAGAGGGCCTTACTACTGTGAAGGGGCATAACAATTGTTATGGGGTCACAATGAGGGCATAACTAGTGTGAGGGGGCACAACAAGGGCATAACTAGTGTGAGGGGGCATAGAAAGGACATTACTACTGTGAAGGGCGCACAGAGAGCACATTACTAATGTGAAGGGGTCGCAATGTGGAGTAACTACTGTGAAGGAGGCACAATGTGGGCATTACTACTGTGAAGGTCCATAAGGAGTGCATAACTACTGTGAGAAGGCACAGTGTGGGCATAACTACCATAAGGGGCACAATTTGGGCATAACTACTGTGAAGGGGTGCATTGAGGGGACATAACTACTGTGAGGGGGCACATTGTGGTCATAACTACTGTGAATGGGCACAATGTGGGCATACAGTAACTACTGTGAGGGAGGCATAATGTGGGCATAACTACTGTAAAGGGGGAACAATGTGGGCATAACTACTGTGTAGGGATGCATTTTTAGCCCAAAATGAGTAAAATGCAATCATAAAAAAAGACCCCTGAATGTTAACCTAGCCTTTAATGTTTCTTTTGTAATTGAAGTTATTTTATCTTTTATATCTAATAGCTGTAGTATTCCTTACCTTGTAAATTGAGGACATATAATTTAACATATAAACATACAAATATTTTCCTGTTCTGTCTTCTGGTGGTTTACTGTGGTACAATATGTGGGAATCTCCTCTTCATCACCCTGGTGTCTACCAGCAGGAACCTCCACACTCTGATTTACTTCTTCATCTCACAACTGTCCATCAGTGACAATGTGTTTTGTCCCCAGCATGTTTAACATTCTACTGAATAATGGGGGGACCATTACTTTTATTGATTGTATGACTCAGTTTTATTTTTTTCTCTCTCTGTCTCTGAAGCATTTGAATGTCTTCTTCTCTATGTGATGTCTTTTAACAGATATTTGACCATCTGTTATCCCCTCTGTTACACTTTGATTATGATTAATTCCCATTGTGTGATATTTGTCACCATTGGTTGGATTTAAAAAAAATATATAAATTATGCTTATTGAGTTATGGCATAACAATTTCATGCTGACGTTTTGTAAATTAAATATTATTGACCATTTTTCAGTGATCATGTTCTTTTAAGATAAATTGCCTGTTCTAAGAATTATATTATTGACTTAGAGGTCTTAGTAATATGTTTCCGAGCACTCTTCATCCCTATCACGATGTTGTATGTTATCATATCTTATATTAACATTATTGCGATCATCCTATGGTTCCACTTCAATATCAGTAGACAGAAAGCCTTCTCCACCTGTAGCTCCCACCTTATGGTTGTCTCCATATTCTACATTACTCTACTGAGTGTTTATCTTTTCCCAAAAGCAGGAAAAACCTTGAACCTTATTCAACTCCTATCCTTGCTGTATACGGCAGTTACACCAATCATCAACGCCGTTATATACAGTCTGAGAAATCAGGAACTCCAAAGATCTCTACTGTAAATAATCAATAGATGTTGAACTTTAAACAATTGAATAAAAATCTCTAAAGTTGTCAATAATTCATCTAGCCAAGCCACAATGCATTGCTGTGCTGGGAGGGTTGTTATTCCAACCAGCCGAATCAAGACTGATTGACTTGTCAGCATGATTATCAGGTTTCTGACTCTGCATCCAATCCCACAGCTAGGTAGATGATTTAAGATTGATGATTCCTGATTTGCCTGTGATTTTATTGGGATCAGGGCTATACACTGTGCAATATCCTATTGATTCCCCTGGTGAACTGACTACTGGCTTGTTTCTTGATATACCCTTTGTCTGCTGTTCTGGCTTACATTTGTTCTCTTCATAACTGACCTTGGCCTTTGTATTAATCCCTCTAATACTGGGTTGACAGTGTCTGTCTCTGCTGGTTTTGATTCTGCTTGATGACTTCTCTTTGTAGCTCTCTGGTCATTCTGGAAGGTCTGCCACTCGTGTGCCAGCACCAGTTTTCTGTTACTAACTCAACAGACGTAACCTGTGTCCCTAGCATTAAAATCCAACTGGCCTCGCCAGAGGCTCTAGAATCTAGGGGTAGCCTTACCTTCCTACCACCCAGAATGGTTTTTGAAGACTGGTAGCAAGTTTGTGGTTCACTGGCTGTGGTCTGTACAGTGACCCTAGAACTTCCTAAAAAAACTAATGTGCATGAAAATGTTTTAGATGCTTCCTAGACTGTGATAGGTTAAATTGGTAAATGTATTCATTGGATCATTTTGATTACAGTGATACTAAATAACGAATGTGTACATTATTACAAAGTTATTATAATTGCATGTTTATCAAGTTCAGATAGGAGAAAAAGAGAGGTTATGTTTGAAGAAGTGGGATAATTTTAAGAACATTTTGCTATTGCTCAAGAAAATTGCTCAAATATTGCTCAAAATAATTGAGTCAATCTGTCCTAAAATGTGCCTCCTATTCTCATTCGGTGATCAGACTTTAATATTCATATTCCTTTCAAGAGCAAAACATTACTTTTTAATTTTAATGTTTCTAATTACACAGTTCTCAGAGTTATAACATTTTTATTTTGTCGTTCACATAACTGTATGAGGGCTTGTGTTTTTGGATTTTTGCAGGACACGTTGTAATTTCTAATGGTACCATTTATTAATGCATAAGATGCAGTGGGAAGCTAAAAAAAAAAAAAATCCAAATGGGATGGAACAGGAAAAAAACCACAATTTTGAAACATTTGTATGGATTTCGTTTTTACAGCGTTCCTTGTGGAGTAAAACTGACCTAAGCCCTTCATAATCTGGGTAAATTACAGCAATACCATGGTTTCTATAGTTTTACCTATGTTTTAAAACTGGAAAAAAGATATATATTTGGAAAAATTTTTTCTTTTCATCACCATATTCGGACCCCTGTAACTTTAGGTCTACAGAGCTGTGTGAGGGTTCATTTTTTGCTTGAAAGTATGTGGTTTTTATTTGTACCATACTGTGTATGACTTTATATAAACATGTTGGGGGAGGTGAAGGTTTGAATAAACAGAGACTCTGACATTTATTTTTATTTTTTTCCATTATGCAGATCACTGTATTGGATAAATATTTTTCTATTTTAATAGTACAAGCGTTGTGAACGCGACAATGCATATGATGGGCTTTTTTAATATATTGTTTATTTATTTTTATTAAAATTTTGGGAAAGGTTGGTGATTTTAAATCTTATATATTTTTTTGTTTTGTTTTTTGCACTTGGAGTCTATTAGACTTTCACTACATTCCTATAGAGCTGTGCCATAGGCAGGGTCTCCAAAAGAGCATTGTTGTGTCAGCCTCAGATCATTCAGGAGGACTGTTTTATTTTTACCTCTCCGATTCTCCGAGCACCTGAGGGGATAAATGTCTGTGGCTGGCGTTATTTCCGATTTATGACATTAGTATGTTAGGGAAGTTGCTTTTGACTGGGTAAAAAAAAGCTTGTGAGTCTGAGAGAGAGTCCTGTGCAGTAGAGATGAGCGAATCGAAGTTGAAAAAGTGGAATTCGATCAGAATTTCAGGAAAAATCAGATTTGCAACGAATGCAACTTTCCTCGCTCTTCGTTGTAACAAATCCCATTTTTCCTAAAATGGCGGCTACACGTGTGAGGACTGAAGACATGGGGCAAGGAACTCTGGGAAGGCGGGATCACCAAGATTGACATGCATGCATGCAGCCAATCAGCAGCCAGCCAGCCCTGTGATGTCACAGCCCTAAAAATACGGCAGCCATTTTAGATTTTGCCATTTTCCAGTGTTCTGAGTGCAGGGACAGATGTGAGAAGGCGCTAGGGACAGCAATTGTAAAAACTTGATTGTGGAAAAAAAAAAAAGTGCAGGGAAAGGATAGGGAGGAATCATTTCACAGCATCTTCGTGCAGGGAGAGACGTCATAAGGTGCTAGGGACAGTGATAGGAAAGCGATTTGCAAGTGCAGGGAAATATTATTTGGGGATCCATTAGACAGCTCTGTCATTCCAGCAATTTGTTCTTAGAGTGCAAGTGCTATGTTGAAAAGCCTTTAGTGGCTTACATCTGTGGAAAAAGAAAAATATATACGCACTTCACTGCTGCAGTTTTTTTCTGGTGAAAGCGTATAGGGGCGTATTTCTGTAAAAAAAGAAAAATATACAGTACAGACCAAAAGTTTGGACACACCTTCTCATTCAAAGAGTTTTCTTTATTTTCATGACTATAAAGGCACCAAAACTATGAATTAACACATGTGGAATTATATACATAACAAACAAGTGTGAAACAACTGAAAATATGTCATATTCTAGGTTCTTCAAAGTAGCCACCTTTTGCTTTGATTACTGCTTTGCACACTCTTGGCATTCTCTTGATGAGCTTCAAGAGGTAGTCCCCTGAAATGGTCTTCCAACAGTCTTGAAGGAGTTCCCAGAGATGCTTAACACTTGTTGGCCCTTTTGCCTTCACTCTGCGGTCCAGCTCACCCCAAACCATCTCGATTGGGTTCAGGTCCGGTGACTGTGGAGGCCAGGTCATCTGGCGCAGAAACCCATCACTCTCCTTCATGGTCAAATAGCCCTTACTTTCAAAGTTTTCCCAATTTTTCGGCTGACTGACTGACCTTCATTTCTTAAAGTAATGATGGCCACTCGTTTTTCTTTACTTAGCTGCTTTTTTCTTGCCATAATACAAATTCTAACAGTCTATTCAGTAGGACTATCAGCTGTGTATCCACCTGACTTCTCCTCAAAGCAACTGATGGTCCCAACCCCATTTATAAGGCAAGAAATCCCACTTATTAAACCTGACAGGGCACACCTGTGAAGTGAAAACCATTTCAGGGGACTACCTCTTGAAGCTCATCAAGAGAATGCCAAGAGTGGAAAGTAAAGTAATCAAAGAAAAGGTGGCTACTTTGAAGAACCTAGAATATGACATATTTTCAGTTGTTTCACACTTGTTTGTTATGTATATAATTCCACATGTTCATAGTTCATAGTTTTGATGCCTTCAGTGTGAATCTACAATTTTCATAGTCATGAAAATAAAGAAAACTCTTTGAATGAGAAGGTGTGTCCAAACTTTTGGTCTGTACTGTATATGCACTGCACTGTTGCATTTTTTTCTGGTGAAAGTGTATGGGGACGTATTTCAATCCTATAAGAAAAATATATACACAGTACAGTGTTTACGTTTTTTCTGGTGAAAGTGTATAGGGGCATATTTTAGTAATAAAAAGAAAAATATATACGCACTGCACTGTTGCAGTTACTTTTGGTGAAAGCGTATAGGGGCGTATTTCATAAAAAAAAGAATAATCTATACACACTTCACTGCTTAATATTTTCCTGCTGAAAACATATAGGGGCATTTTTCTGTAACCAAAAGAAAAATCTATACACACTTCGCTGCTTAATATTTTTTTCCTGGTGAAAGCATATAGGGGTGTATTTAATTAAAAAAAAGAAAAATCTATGCACACTTCACTGCTTCATTTTTCCTGGTGCAAGCGTATAGGGGCGTATTTCTGTAACAACAAGAAAAATCTATACGCACTTGACTGCTTAATTTTTTCCCGGTGAAAGCGTATAGGGGCGTATTTCAGTAAAAAAATGAAAAATCTATATTCACTTCACTGCTTAATTTTTTACCGGTGAAAGAGTATAGAGGCGTATTTCTGTGACAAAAATAAAAATCTATATGCACTGCACTGCTTAATTTTTTCCTGCTGAAAGCGTATAGGGGCATTTTTCTCTAACAACAAGAAAAATCTATATGCGCTTCACTGCTTAATTTTTTCCCTTTTGAAAGCGTTTGATGGCCTATTTCAGTAACAAAAAAAAAATCTATACACACTGCACTGCGTAATTTTTTCCTGGTGAAAGCGTATAGGGACGTATCTCATTAACAACAAGAAAAATTTATACGCACTTCACTGCTTAATTTTTTCCTGGTGAAAGCTTATAGGGGCTTATTTTAGTACAACAAGAAAAATATATTTGTCACTTTTAGGGGTGTTTTAATTTCTGTTTAATTTATTTAGTTCAGCTAAAAGTATGTCAGACAGAGAAGTGCCAGGCCATGCACAGAGGAGTGGCAGAGGCCTAAATGTTTCTGGCGCAGGCAGAGATCGCAGCAGGGTAAGGGGTCGTGGCAGCAGAAGTCGCAGCGAAGGGCCTGAGCTCCTGGTGTCATCTAGTGGTCGTAGATTGATTAACTCGGTCATCCACGTCATTCCAAGTGACCTCAGACACCCCCAGACAACAGTCAGTAGGTTCGTCAGACACAACCCTTAGTTGGAGTGGCCTAGGAGCAGGCCATGTGCCCTCACCTGTGCTCAACCTGCCTGTGTCCTTTGCTGTTCCATCACCCACAGAAGTATTGCATGCTGTGGGCTCAGCTCCACTATACAGCAAGAACGAGCTACTAGAGGACAGTTAGCAGCTACTAGCCAGCCAAGAGCTGGAGGATACATCCGCTGCTTCCTCCGCTAGGCGGGCAAGTAGTGATGAGAAGAGTGGCATGGGAGGTGGTGTTGCAAGTGGTCAGGCTCCTGACCCAGAGACCGTTGAGGAGGACATCAGTGCCGTGCAGACACTACTCTATGAAGATAAAGCCAATCTCACTTGGGAGCTGGGTGCAGCAGGGGCTTCATCATCATCAGGTGAAGAGCATGGCAGCTTGCCTGTGAGCCAGTGGCGGAGCCAACACGTCGATAGGGTGGCCGGGAGTCAGCAGGGTGGCAGCAGTGGTAGGTCGGGAGCCAAACGGACACAGGGTAGACTACCTGCTTTTCAGCAGCCTACCTGCCCGGGATGTAATGGTGCAGGGGTTTACGGAGGCAGCGGCAGAAGCAGTCAGTCAGTGCGGACTGTTGGGGGAAAAATCACCTATTCGGCGGTGTGGCAGTTTTTTGTGAAGGTGCCAGAGGAGGTAAACAAGGCCATATGTAAAATCTGTGGGCAGAAAGTGAAGCGTGGCCAGGGTGCCAATATTGGCACTATGGCCCTGCGTCAACATATGCAGCATCACCATACAGTGCACTTGGAGAACCGGGGCTCCGATGTGGTGGTCCACCCTGCTGCAGCAACCGCTGCATCACCCACTGGCAAGCACCCAGTTTCTGGCAGTCAAGGTTCCACCACCTCAGCTGAAGGGAGCTGTCTGTCCCTCCCATCATCTGCCGGTCCTGATGCTCCTGCTTCTCCTACTCCTCATCATGCATTCCGTCAGCAATTGAACACTGAAGCGATTGCCAAGACACAACAGTATGCGTGCATGCATCCAATGGCACAGAATATGAACGTGCTCTTGTCCAAGTTGCTAGTGCTGAACTCCTTCCCTTTCCAAGTGGTGGACTCTGCACCTTTCAGAGAACTGATGGCTTGTGCCAAGCCGAGGTGGAGAGTCCCAAGCTGTCATTTCTTTGCCAAAAAGGCAGTACCAGCCCTGCACAAATATTTAGAACAAAGGTGTTTACGGCCCCCTGGGTGAATGTGGTTCCTGCACAGCCACACCAGCAACTTGGCCAGGTCACGCCGCTTCCGCCTCCACGTTCTCACGCCGTTGGTCCTGCAACAATGTCCGCCTCTGCCTCCTCATCCTCCACCATGTCCTCAGCCTCCACTGCAGGGACAAGTTACAGTGCCCCTCCAGCATACCACATGTGCAGGGGACGGCAGTGTAATACTGTTCTGCACCTGGTTTGCCTTGGCGAACGGAGTCACACAGGGGAGGAACTGCTATGTGTAATTCATCAAGAAATGTAATCCTGGCTTTCTCCACGACAACTCAAAATCAGAACCATGGTGACCGACAACGGGAAAAACATGGTTGCGGCGCTGCATCAAGGAAGGCTAGGCCATGCTCTCTGCATGGCACATTGTTCAATCTGGTTGTCAAGCGGTTCCTGAAGTCTTCCACCCATCTGCAAGACATACTAAAAATGGCCAGAAAACTTTGCATTCACTTCAGCCACTCGTACACCGCAAAGCACACCCTCCTTGAGCTGCAGCGGCAGAACGGCATCCCCCAACATAGGCTGATATGCATTGTTTCCACCCGTTGGAATTCCACCCTGCATATGTTGGACCTACTATACGAACAGAGAAAGGCCATCAATGATTTCTTGATGATCCAAACGGATAGGAATACTCCCCTGTGTAACTTCAATGTCAGCCAGTGGCAGCTCATGCGTGACACCTGCCTTTTGCTCAGGCCCTTTGAAGACGCCACGTTATTTGTCAGTCACCAGGACTACAGGATGAACTACGTCATTCTATTGCTTCATGTCCTGGAACAGATGCTGGTAAATCTGGCTGCTCAGGGCACTGGAGACATGGCGCCTAGATCTCATGGCCACATGAGCCCTGTGGGGGCTGAACTGGAGGAGGAGGAGGACATTACTGCGCAAGCAATGTGTAGCAAAAAAAAATTCTACTCAGGAGGACCTGAACCAGCAGGTGGTGGCATACTTGGACAGCACCCTGCCACCCCACATTGAACATCCGCTGGACTACTGAGCAGCCAAACTGGATTTGTGGCCGCAACTAGCTGAGTTTGCCCTGAAAAAGCTGTCCTGTCCAGCAAGTAGCGTGGCATCAGAGCGAGTGTTTAGTGCGGCGGGGGCCATAGTTACCCCAAGGAGAACTCGCCTGTCCATCCAAAATGTGGAGAGACTGACCTTTGTCAAGATGAATCAGGTGTGGATCAGGCAGGATTTCCACCCACAAATTCCAGATACATCAGACTAGATCATCCATGGTGCCACACCAACACTTTGACAAAAGAGACTGGTTTCTTCTGGCTACCTGCCTCAGCCACTACTCTGATGCTGCCACCCGCCTGATGCCACACATCTGATGCAAAGTGCTCCTTCTTTCATCCACATTAGTCAGTGAGTACTGCTTATGCCACCCACAGCCCCACTCTTTTAGCGGGTCACTTTGTGGTCTCCTTATGCAGCTGCTTCTGACAACTCTACACTATGTCACCTTGCCACTCTGTGGTATCCTGATGCTGCTGCCATTTCCACACTATGTCACCTTGCCACTCTGTGGTATCTTGATGTTGCTGCTGCCATTTACACACTATGTCACCTTGCCACTCTATGGTATCCTGCTGCTGCCGTATTCACACTATGTCACCTTGCCACTGTGTGGCATCCTGACGCTGCTGCTGCCTTATCCACACTATTTTACCTGTAGTCTCCTCATACTGCTGCCAACTCCATACTCTATTGTTGCGGCACTCGGTGGCCTTATCCTGATGCTGCTGCTGCTGTCACCTCCGGACTCTGTCATTGTGCCACTTGGTGTACCAAAAAAGGATGAGGATATGTTATGATAAAAAATCTCATTTTTATTCAATTCAGTAACAATACAAGTAGAGTCAAAAGGGACAGGACATGAAGACTGAGCCTCTATTGGGGCTCAACAATGTGGAGAATCACACTAGAGGTAGGTTAAACCATGAACAGTAGATTGTGCAGCAATATTACAGGAACTGAAGACATAGGAGTAGTTGGGGGTGCAATTGCTGATCCCCAAAATATATGACCTAACATCCGATCTGTCTCAGCTTCCCACATGTGAACGCTGTTGGGTAATAGGACCGCGGTAGTGACCTGACATAACTGATGGCTAATGCAATACTGATTATTACCGCCCGTTCACCCCTACACAGAGTGTCACTTTACATACCCATGTTGATGCTGTTCCCTGGTGAAACAAATCCCCAAGCGCCTCAACCTCGACATGTGTTTCGCCACGCAGGCTTCGTCAGGGGGTACATTGTGCCACTTGGTGGCCTTTTCCTGTTGCTGCTGATGCCACCTCCAGACTCTGTCATTATGGCAGTCTGTGGCCTCCTCCTGATGCTGCTGCCGCCACCTCCACACTCTATCATTGTGTCAGTCTGTGTTCTCCTCATACTGCTGCCAACTCCATACTCTAGCGTTGTGCCACTCGGTGGCCTTCTCCTGATGCTGCTGCTGCTGCCACCTTTAGACTCTTTCATTGTGCCACTCGGTGGCCTTCTCCTGGTGCTGCTGCTGCTCCTGCCACCTCCAGACTCTGTCATTGTGCCACCCTGTGGCTTCCTCATGCTGCTGCCAACTCCATACTCTAACGTTGTGCCACTCGGTGACCTTCTCCTGATGCTGCTGCTGCTGCCACATTAAGACTCTTTTGTTGTGGCAGTCTGTGGCCTTCTACTGATGCTGCTGCCGCCACCTCCACAGCAGCTCCTCACATCCACACTCTTCTAGTTCAGCCTGCCAGGTGCTGCGCTGTGACCCAACGGCCACAGCGGGAGGTCACAGCGCACCGACGTCCTCATGCTGTGTGTAATCACAACACAGCGAGCAGCTGAGGACCAGGAAGTGGTGAGTACAGAGCCAGGGGATGTTTGCATTCACCGCTTCCCGGTCCTCCTGTACAAATGAGCTCTTCTGTAATGGACACGTTCATTATTATTCACCCCCTAAAGAATTACTAACCTGTTTCCCCCACTTTAAGGGGGGGGGGAAAGTGTTTCTTATAGGGCGAAAAATATGGTACTTGCACAGATTTGTTATGTCCCTCTTTAGGCGACTCCTTTCAATAATTAATATTGGATTGGAGATATCTATGTTTTTAACATTATTTCTATTACAGGAAAAAACATGTAATACATGCAGAAAACTAATTTACACAGACATTGTGACTTACTTTTATATGATTATCACTGAAAAATATAAATGATTTGATTATGTAAATGGCTGTTCCAATAAAATAAAATATGAATATGCTTTAAAGGGCATCTGTTAGCAGATTTGTACCTATGACACTGGCTGACCTGTTACATGTCCGCTTGGCAGCAGAAGGCATCTGTGTTGGTCCCATGTTCATATGTGCCCGCATACAGCAAATTCTATCTTGCCTTTTTACCATTTTTTTTTCTTTTTAGCCTTTTCTCTTTACTGATATAATGAAATTGCATTAGATTCTTTATAAGATATGTTATGCTTAATATAGGACCTAAAGGAATCGAGCATGACAAAGGGTTAAAGAAAAGCAAAGAGAAAATCCTTGTGTCATATCCAACACCCCCCTGTCCTGCTCTAGGAATTACACTTTACTTCTAATTCGTCAGACGTGCCTCTGAGAGACGTTCCATCATCTGGGTATATTAGGTATATCAGGTGACACAGAAGACTCCGGATGGAGTAAGGAGCTTAGTGGTGTCGTATCACACACATCCAGCTGTCCTATCAATAATACAACGAGCAAGAACGACATGAAATATCTCCGTTCCTACAAATCTCTGTGCTCAGAATCACCTTGTGCAGATTTATGATATAATATTCTATGTCTGATGATCTGCCTTTTACATACAGGTAACTGAAGCCTGGAGACATCTGTCCTCTACAGGTCAGGGCTGCTCCCCGAGCGATTAGACATTAGACTGAAGAGTAATTCTAGAAGTGAGGATAACCTGATCTCTACAGCTCATTACCTGCGAGATATGTACAGATGGCGGATTATAGACTCATAGAGGGAGATGCAAGCACGTTTTCTCCTGCTTGGGGAATATCCATATAAAATATAAAGAAAATGAAAAATAACACGATGCTCAGCTACAACTAACATTTTTAGTCATCTAGGCCATATCAATCAATATAAAGTATTCAAGAGTAAAATGTAATCACCTAGACAGCCATGTACAATAGACTTAATATAAATAAAACAGAAATATATTACAAAGAAATTAAAAGAAGCTAAAATATTCACAATAAAAAGTGTGTGTATGCATGTGTGTATATATATATATATATATATATATATATATATATATATATACACTGCTCAAAAAATTAAAGGGAACACTTAAACAACACAATGTAACTCCAAGTCAATCACACTTCTGTGAAATCAAACTGTCCACTTAGGAAGCAACACTGAGTGACAATCAATTTCACATGCTGTTGTGCAAATGGGATAGACAACAGGTGGAATTTATAGGCAATTAGCAAGACACCCCCAATAAAGGAGTGGTTCTGCAGGTGGTGACCACAGATCCCTTCTCAGTTCCTATGCTTCCTGGCTGATGTTTTGGTCACTTTTGAATGTTGGCGGTGCTTTCACTCTAGTGATAGCATGAGACGGAGTCTACAACCCACACAAGTGGCTCAGGTAGTGCAGCTTATCCAGGACGGCACATCAATGCGCGCTGTGGCAAGAAGGTTTGCTGTGTCTGTCAGTGTAGTGTCCAGAGCATGGAGGCGCTACCAGGAGACAGGCCAGTACATCAGGAGACGTGGAGGAGGCCGTAGGAGGGCAACAACCCAGCAGCAGGGCCGCTACCTCCGCCTTTGTGCAAGGAGGAACAGGAGGAGCACTGCCAGAGCCCTGCAAAATGACCTCCAGCAGGCCACAAATGTGCATGTGTCTGCTCAAACGGTCAGAAACAGACTCCATGAGGGTGATATGAGGGCCCGACGTCCACAGGTGGGGGTTGTGCTTACAGCCCAACACCGTGCAGGACGTTTGGCATTTGCCAGAGAACACCAAGATTGGCAAATTCGCCACTGGCGCCCTGTGCTCTTCCCAGATGAAAGCAGGTTCACACTGAGCACATGTGACAGACGTGACAGAGTCTGGAGACGCCGTGGAGAACGTTCTGCTGCCTGCAACATCCTCCAGCATGACCGGTTTGGCATTGGGTCAGTAATGGTGTGGGGTGGCATTTCTTTGGAGGGCCGCACAGCCCTCCATGTGCTCGCCAGAGGTAGCCTGACTGCCATTAGGTACTGAGATGAGATCCTCAGACCCCTTGTGAGACCATATGCTGGTGCGGTTGGCCCTGGGTTCCTCCTAATGCAAGACAATGCTAGACCTCATGTGGCTGGAGTGTGTCAGCAGTTCCTGCAAGACGAAGGCATTGATGCTATGGACTGGCCCGCCCGTTCCCCAGACCTGAATCAAATTGAGCACATCTGGGACATCATGTCTCGCTCTATCCACCAATGTCACGTTGCACCACAGACTGTCCAGGAGTTGGCAGATGCTTTAGTCCAGGTCTGGGAGGAGATCCCTCAGGAGACCGTCCGCCACCTCATCAGGAGCATGCACAGGCGTTGTAGGGAGGTCATACAGGCACGTGGAGGCCACACACACTACTGAGCCTCATTTTGACTTGTTTTAAGGACATTACATAAAAGTTGGATCAGCCTGTAGTGTGTTTTTCCAATTTAATTTTGAGTGTGACTCCAAATCCAGACCTCCATGGGTTGAAAAATTTAATTTTAATTTTTTAATTTTTGTGTGATTTTGTTGTCAGCACATTCAACTATGTAAAGAACAAAGTATTTCAGAAGAATATTTAATTAATTCAGATCTAGGATGTGTTTTTTGAGCATTGTAATATATATATATATATATATATATATATATATATATATACACAGTGGATATAAAAAGTCTACACACCCCTGTTAAAATGTCAGGTTTCTGTGATGTAAAAAAATGAGAAAAAGATAAATCATTTCAGAACTTTTTCCACCTTTAATGTGACCTATAAACTGTACAACTCAATTAAAAAACAAACTGAAATCTTTTAGGTAGAGGAAAGAAAAAATATAAAAATAAAATAATATGGTTGCATATGGAGTGCAGAGACTTTTTACATAAACACAAAGAACAAACAGACAGACAACATACAGAATTTTTTTTTTATTTATATATGAGATGAGATACATATATGTGTATATATATATATATATATAAATATAAATATATATATATATATATATATATATATATATACAGTACAGACCAAAAGTTTGGACACACCTTCTCATCAAAAGAGTTTTCTTTATTTTCATGACTATGAAGGCATCAAAACTCTGAATTAACACATGTGGAAATATATACATAACAAACAAGTGTGAAACAACTGAAAATATGTCATATTCTAGGTTCTTCAAAGTAGCCACCTTTTGCTTTGATTACTGCTTTGCACACTCTTGGCATTCTCTTGATGAGCTTCAAGAGGTAGTCCCCTGAAATGGTCTTCTAAAAGTCTTGAAGGAGTTCCCAGAGATGCTTAGCACTTGTTGGCCCTTTTTCCTTCACTCTGCAGTCCAGCTCACCCCAAACCATTTCGATTGGGTTCAGGTCCGTGACTGTGGAGGCCAGGTCATCTGGCGCAGCACCCCATCACTCTCCTTCATGATCAAATAGCCCTTACTTTCAAAGTTTTCCCAATTTTTTGGCTGACTGACTGACCTTCATTTCTTAAAGTAATGATGGCCACTCGTTTTTCTTTACTTAGCTGCTTTTTTCTTGCCATAATACAAATTCTAACAGTCTATTCAGTAGGATTATCAGATGTGTATCCACCTGACTTCTCCTCATCGCAACTGATGGTCCCAACCCCATTTATAAGGCAAGAAATCCCACTTATTAAACCTGGCAGGGGACACCTGTGAAGTGAAAACCATTTCAGGGGACTACCTCTTGAAGCTCATCAAGAGAATGCCAAGAGTGTGCAAAGCAGTAATCAAAGCAAAAGGTGGCTACTTTGAAGAACCTAGAATATGACATATTTTCAGTTGTTTCACACTTGTTTGTTATGAATATAATTCCACATGTGTTAATTCATAGTTTTGATGCCTTCAGTGTGAATCTACAATTTTCATAGTCATGAAAATAAAGAAAACTCTTTGAATGAGAAGGTGTGTCCAAACTTTTGGTCTGTACTGTATATATATATAAATATATATACTGCATAAAAGCCATAAGGGAGGAAGAAGATGGAGGATAGCATAACACTGGAAGGAAGTTGAGGAGGGCTTGCCCTGATTAGACAGACAACCAGGAACAGAAAATCAGAGGACAATTAGCAACAGCTCCTTATGATGAGACAGAAGAATTTCCATCTTGTTCTCAGCTTTTGGAAGGTGTTATGTGGCAGCGTCTGAATGAAAGTTATTAGAGACACAAACCACTATTGTAGTATGATAGGGACACTATAAGCAGAGTATAGAGTGAGAATAAGAAGATTTAATTGGGTAGATTTTATGGAATTTGATCAGCGAAAGCCTTGAGGGAGTGAAGTACTGGTCACCTAGTTGTCATACAGCCAAGGGCTTAGCTAAAGGCTCATGGGCCCTGGTGCAAGAGTTCAGCTTACCTCTTACACCCAGTGACGTCTCCTCTGATGTAGATATTCTATTTCCTCATATTCTCCTTTCAGACCAGACCGCCATGATGATTTCTTTCAGCTATTTCTTGGCTCTGTGGAGATTGAAAAACAGGTATCTGTGCTAAGCTGATACTGTGCCATGGCACCCCCCACAGTAATAGTGCTCCCCAAAGTCCAATCAATAGAAATAATCCCCCAGCATGCATTGTGTAAACAGTAGAGTTGAGCAAACCCGAAATGTAAAGTTCGGGTCCGTACTGAACTTTAGCTTTTTCGGGACCCGGACCCGAACCCGAACATTTACGTAAAAGTCCGGGTTTGGTGTTCGTCGCTTTCTTAACGCTTTTTGAAAGGCTGCACAGCAGCCAATCAACAAGCGTTTAACTGTGTCCCCTTAGAAGCCATCACAGCCATGCCTACTATTGGCATAGCTGTGATTGGCCAACTGCAGCATGTGACCCAGCCTCTATTTGGAGAGAGGATGCTGCTGCTGTCAGGGAGAGATCAGGGAGAAATATTAAGAAGAACTGCCTGTTTACTCAGCAATCTAAATCCAATGTGTTTTGTGGGTGCAGTGCACAATTTTTTTAAGCCTGCACTGAGCCAACTACTGCTGAAAACAAACTTTTTTTTACTTCAGTTTGTCGCTAACAATACCTAATCGGCAGACATTTTATGCAACGATAGTGCACCAACACAGGCTATCTGCATCTCTGCAAGTCCAGAAATACAGCTTTTTTGCTGACTTTGGTTAAAAAAAACGTTTTGTTCATATACTGGTCATCTTTGATTACACGTGCATAGGTGACAGTCACATTTAGGCCACAAATACGGCCATTAGGTTACTGCTGTTAAAAAAAAACATTTGTTCATATAATGGTCATCTTTGATTAAATGTGCATAGGTGACAGTCACATTTAGGCCACAAATACGGCCAATTTGTGCCTGCATTTAAATAAAACGTTTGTTCATATACTGGTAATTTTTTATTAAACGTGCATTAATTACAGTCACATTTAGGCCACAAATACGGCCATTTGGTTACTGCGATTTAAAAAAAAACGTTTGTTCATATACTGGTCATCTTTGATTAAACGTACATTGATTACAGTCACATTTGGGCCACAAATGCGGCCATTTGGGTACTGCGGTTTAAAAAAAACGTTTGTTCATATACTGGTCATCTTTGATTAAAAGCACATTGATTACAGTCACATTTAGGCCACAAATACGGCCATTTGGTTACTGCGGTTTGAAAAAAATGTTTGTTCATAAACTGGTCATTTTTGATTACACGTGCATAGGTGACAGTCACATTAAGGCCACAAATACGGCCATTAGGTTACTGCGGTTTAAAAAAAACTTTGTTCATATACTGGTCATTTTTGATTAAACATGCATTGATTCCAATCACATTTAGGCCACAAATACGGCCATTAGGTTATTGCGGTTAAAAAATAACTTTTTTTAATATACTGTTTATCTTTGATTAAACTTGCATTGATTACAGTCACATTTAGGCCATAAATACGGCCATTAGGTTACTGTGGTTTTAAAAAAACGTTTTTTCATATACTGGTCATCTTTGATTACACGTGCATAGTCGACAGTCACATTTACGCCACAAATACGGCCATTAGGTTACTGCGGTTTAAAAAAACGTTTGTTCATATACTGGTTATCTTTGATTACACGTGCATAGGTGACAGTCACATTTAGGCCACAAATACTGCCATTAGGTTACTGCGGTTAAAAAAGACTGTTTGTTCATATACTGGTCATTTTTGATTAAACGTGCATTGATTACAGTCACATTTAGGCCACAAATATGGCCATTAGGTTATTGTGGTTAAAAAAAAACAACTTTTTGTTCATATACTGGTCATTTTTGATTAAACGTGCATTGATTACAGTCACATTTAGGCCACAAATACGGCCATTTGGTTACTGCGGTTTCAAAAAAACGTTTGTTCATATACTGGTCATTTTTGATTAAACGTACATTGATTACAGTCACATTTAGGCCACAAATACGGCCATTAGGTTACTGCGGTTAAAAAAAAAACGTTTGTTCATATACTGTCATCTTTGATTAACCACCTCAGCCCCCATAGCTTAAACACCGTTAATGACCAGGCCACTTTTTACACTTCTGACCTACAGTACTTTCACCGTTTATTGCTCGGTCATGCAACTTACCACCCAAATGAATTTTACCTCCTTTTCTTCTCACTAATAGAGCTTTCATTTGGTAGTATTTCATTGCTGCTGACATTTTTACTTTTTTTGTTATTAATCGAAATTTAACGATTTTTTTGCAAAAAAATGACATTTTTCACTTTTAGTTGTAAAATTTTGCAAAAAAACCGACATCCATATATAAATTTTTCTCTAAATTTATTGTTCTACATGTCTTTGATAAAAAAAAAATTTGGGGTAAAAAAAAATGGTTTGGGTAAAAGTTATAGCGTTTACAAACTATGGTACAAAAATGTGAATTTCCGCTTTTTGAAGCAGCTCTGACTTTCTGAGCACCTGTCATGTTTCCTGAGGTTCTACAATGCCCAGACAGTACAAACACCCTACAAATGACCCCATTTCGGAAAGTAAACACCCTAAGGTATTCGCTGATGGGCATAGTGAGTTCATAGAACTTTTTATTTTTTGTCACAAGTTAGCGGAAAATGATGATTTTTTTTTTTTTTTTTTTTTTCTTACAAAGTCTCATATTCCACTAACTTGTGACAAAAAATAAAAACTTCCATGAACTCACTATGCCCATCAGCGAATACCTTGGTATGTCTTCTTTCCAAAATGGGGTCATTTGTGGGGTAGTTATACTGCCCTGGCATTCTAGGGGCCCTAATGTGTGGTAAGGAGTTTGAAATCAAATTCTGTAAAAAATGGCCAGTGAAATCCGAAAGGTGCTCTTTGGAATATGCGCCCCTTTGCCCACCTAGGCTGCAAAAAAGTGTCACACATCTGGTATCTCCGTATTCAGGAGAAGTTGGGGAATGTGTTTTGGGGTGTCATTTTACATATACCCATGCTGGGTGAGAGAAATATCTTGGCAAAAGACAACTTTGTATAAAAAAATGGTAAAAGTTGTCTTTTGCCAAGATATTTCTCTCACCCAGCATGGGTATATGTAAAATGACACCCCAAAACACATTCCCCAACTTCTCCTGAATACGGAGATACCAGATGTGTGACACTTTTTTGCAGCCTAGGTGGGCAAAGGGGCCCATATTCCAAAGAGCACCTTTCGGATTTCACTTGTCATTTTTTACAGAATTTGATTTCAAACTCCTTACCACACATTTGGGCCCCTAGAATGCCAGGGCAGTATAACTACCCCACAAGTGACCCCATTTTTGAAAGAAGACACCCCAAGGTATTCACTGATGGGCATAGTGAGTTCATGGAAGTTTTTATTTTTTGTCACAAGTTAGTGGAATATGAGACTTTGTAAGAAAAAAAAATAAAAAAAATCATCATTTTCCACTAACTTGTGACAAAAAATAAAAAATTCTAGGAACTCGCCATGCCCCTCACGGAATACCTTGGGGTGTCTTCTTTCCAAAATGGGGTCACTTGTGGGGTAGTTATACTGCCCTGGCATTTTCCAGGGGCCCAAATGTGTGGTAAGTAGGTAAATGACCTGTGAAATCCTAAAGGTGCTCTTTGGAATATGGGCCCCTTTGCCCACCTAGGCTGCAAAAAAGTGTCACACATGTGGTATCGCCGTATTCAGGAGAATTTGGGCAATGTGTTTTGGGGTGTCATTTTACATATACCCATGCTGGGTGAGAGAAATATCTTGGCAAAAGACAACTTTTCCCATTTTTTTATACAAAGTTGGCATTTGACCAAGATATTTCTCTCACCCAGCATGGGTATATGTAAAATGACACACCAAAACACATTCCCCAACTTCTCCTGAGTACGGCGATACCAGATGTGTGCCACTTTTTTGCAGCCTAGATGCGCAAAGGTGCCCAAATTCCTTTTAGGAGGGCATTTTTAGACATTTGGATAGCAGACTTCTTCTCACGCTTTGGGGCCCCTAGAATGCCAGGGCAGTATAAATACCCCACATGTGACCCCATTTTGGAAAGAAGACACCCCAAGGTATTCAATGAGGGGCATGGCGAGTTCATATAAAAAATTTTTTTTTTTGCACAAGTTAGCTGAAATTGATATTTTTTTATTTTTTTATCACAAAGTCTCCCTTTCCGCTAACTTGGGACAAAAATTTCAATCTTTCATGGAATCAATATGCCCCTCACGGAATACCTGGGGGTGTCTTCTTTCCGAAATGGGGTCACATGTGGGGTATTTATACTGCCCTGGCATTCTAGGGGCCCTAAAGCGTGAGAAGAAGTCTGGAATATAAATGTCTAAAAAAATTTACGCATTTGGATTCCGTGAGGGGTATGGTGAGTTCATGTGAGATTTAATTTTTTGACACAAGTAAGTGGAATATGAGACTTTGTAAGAAAAAAATAAAAAATTCCTCTAACTTGGGCCAAAAAAATGTCTGAATAGAGCCCTACAGAGGGGTGATCAATGACAGGGGGGGTGATCAATGACAGGGGGGTGATCAGGGAGTCTATATGGGGTGATCACTCCCCCTGGAAGGCTTCAGGGAGACGCCTGTATGTGTTTCTCGGATCCGATCCATCTATCAGTGGATCCGTAAAAATCATGCGGACATCTGAATGGAGCCTTACAGGGGGGTGATCAATGACAGGGGGGTAATCAATGACAGGGGGGTGATCAGGGAGTCTATATGGGGTGATCACCACAGTCATTGATCACGCCCCTGTAAGGCTCCATTCAGACGTCCGTATGCGTTTTGCGGATCCGATCCATCTATCAGTGGATCCGTAAAAATCATGCGGACATCTGAATGGAGCTTTACAGGGGGTTGATCAATGACAGGGGTGTAATCAATGACAGGGGGGTGATCAGGGAGTCTATATGGGGTGATCACCACAGTCATTAATCACGCCCCTGTAAGGCTCTATTCAGACGTCCGTATGCGTTTTGCGGATCCGATCCATCTATCAGTGGATCCGTAAAAATCATGCGGACATCTGAATGGAGCTTTACAGGGGGTTATCAATGACAGGGGGGTGATCAGGGAGTCTATATGGGGTGATCACCTCCGTCATTGATCACTCCCCTGTAAGGCTGCATTCAGACATCCGTATGTGTTTTGCGGATCCGATCCATCTATCAGTGGATCCGTAAAATTCATACGGACCTCTGAATGGAGCCTTACAGGGGGTTATCAATGACAGGGGGGTGATCAGGGAGTCTATATGGGGTGATCACCTCCGTCATTGATCACTCCCCTGTAAGGCTGCATTCAGACGTCCGTATGTGTTTCGCGGATCCGATCCATCTATCAGTGGATCCGTAAAATTCATACGGACCTCTGAATGCAGCCTTACAGGGGGTTATCAATGACAGGGGGGTGATCAGGGAGTCTATATGGGGTGATCAGGGGTGATCAGGGGTGATCAAGGGTGAATAAGGGGTTAATAAGTGACGGGGGGGGTGTAGTGTAGTGGTGCTTGGTGCAACATATTACTGAGCTACCTGTGTCCTCTGGTGGTCGATCCAAACAAAGGGGACCACCAGAGGACCAGGTAGCAGGTATATTAGACGCTGTTATCAAAACAGCGTCTAATATACCTGTTAGGGGTTAAAAAAAACACATCTCCAGCCTGCCAGCGAACGATCACCGCTGGCAGGCTGGAGATCAACTCTCTTACCTTCCGTTCCTGTGAGCGCGCGCGCCTGTGTGCGCGCGTTCACAGGAAATATCGCGTCTCGCGAGATGACGCGTATATGCGTGATTGTGCGCAGCGCTGCCACCTCCGGAACGCGAATCTGCGTTAGGCGGTCCGGAGGTGGTTAAGGCCACAAATACGGCCATTAGGTTACTGTGGTTATAAAAAAATACTTTGTTCATATACTGGTCATCTTTGATTACACGTGCATAGGTGACAGTCACATTTAGGCCACAAATACGGCCATTAGGTTACTGTGGTTAAAAAAGACTGTTTGTTCATATACTGTTCATTTTTGATTAAATGTGCATTGATCACAGTCACATTTAGGCCACAAATACGGCCATTTGGTTACTGCGGATTAAAAAAATTGTTTGTTCATATACTGGTCATCTTTGATTAAACGTACATTGATTACGGGGGCGGAGCCTAGCCGTGACTGCAGATGGCTGTGTGAGACCTCGGCTCCTCTGCACTCAGGCGAATCAAACCACTTCTACAGTGGTGACCCACTTAAAAATGGTCAAGTACGGGCGAAATAGGGGTGCTGATACACCTGACACCCCGAGAACCCAAAAGAGTCAGCAAGCTATGTAGCGTTTTCTCAAAAAAAAGCCCTCATCTCTCCAGGCGTGGGCCCTAAGATGGCGGCGGCGGCAGCATGCGCTGAAGAAGGAGAAGACCCCGATGCAGCTAGCTCGCAAGGGGACGCAGTGGAGTCTCGAGACCCTCACAGGTTTCGAAATCTTTTCTTACAAAGGTACTTGTGCAGGCGCTTGAAAAGGCAATAAATCCAGTGCTTACTGAACTTTCAGACATCAAATCTGAGATCGCACAAATGGGGCACAGGGTAGAGACTCTTGAAACCGCAACACAGGAGCTAGTGACTCACTCTACGGGAGTGGCGGAATACCTCGACTTTCACACTACTGAGCTTAGCAGAGCAATGCTAATGCTCGAGGACCAGGAGAACAGAAGCAGAAGGCGAAATGTTCGCATCAAGGGGCTACCTGAGTCATGGGCCTCTGAATCCCTGCGCAAAGTAGCTCTGGAAATTTTCACCGATCTAGTGGGTGAGGAGTCTGCTGCTTCGATTGTAATTGAGCGGATCCATAGGGCCCTGAGGCCTGCCCCGAAGCCGAATGAAAGGCCCAGAGATGTTATCTGAGGCCTACTATCGTTCGTGGATACTGTCCGCATAATGGCGTCTGCCAGGGAAAAAAGGCAAATAGTATATGATGGAGCAGACATAGCACTTTACCAAGACATTCCGCCTATTACACTTGCAAAGAGGCGCATCATGAAGCCAGTTCTCGACGAGCTGAGGGCGCAAAAAATCCCATATGTATGGCTGTACCCTTTCGGCATTGCGATCATAAAAAAAGGAAAACGCAATCCGATCCATAACCCAGACGACCTGGAAAGAGCCTGGGATGCCATCGGAATTCATCCAGTAGAAGTCTCGTCATGGATGCCGATAGCGCAACCCGCAGACTTACCGAGTCTCCCGCAACTGGAACCCTGGAGGAAGGTGCAAAAGTCGAAGTCCAAGACGAACAGAGCGGCGTCCGAGATGCGTTCCCCTCCGACCTGAAGATAGAACCTGGGATCGCAGGCCACAATTTACGAGGGACAGTTGGTTTAGCAATAGCTGAACGCTGACCCATGGAGAGCTGCTACCTCACACAGGGTTTGAGCTCTGAGTTCTTTTTTGGACGTATGTTAACTAACATAACATGCCACTTATTGGGAGTCATTAGGACTCTGATGTTTGTTAAAAAAAAAAAAAGGGTTTATGTATTTGATCTAGATTCTAAAGTATACCTAAAATGTACAGTACAGACCAAAAGTTTGGACACACCTTCTCATTCAAAGAGTTTTCTTTATTTTTATGACTATGAAGGCATCAAAACTATGAATTAACACATGTGGAATTATATACATAACAAACAAGTGTGAAACAACTGAAAATATGTCATATTCTAGGTTCTTCAACGTAGCCACCTTTTGCTTTGATTACTGCTTTGCACACTCTTGGCATTCTCTTGATGAGCTTCAAGAGGTAGTCCCCTAAAATGGTCTTCCAACAGTCTTGAAGGAGTTCCCAGAGATGCTTAGCACTTGTTGGCCCTTTTGCCTTCACTCTGCGGTCCAGCTCACCCCAAACCATCTCGATTGGGTTCAGGTCCGGTAACTGTGGAGGCCAGGTAATCTGGCGCAGCACCCCATCACTCTCCTTCATGGTCAAATAGCCCTTACTTTCAAAGTTTTCCCAATTTTTCGGCTGACTGACTGACCTTCATTTCTTAAAGTAATGATGGCCACTCGTTTTTCCTTACTTAGCTGCTTTTTTCTTGCCATAATACAAATTCTGTATACAAATAGTGGGTCGGTGGCTCACTCAAGACGGAGATGTGGAACAGGTGCTGCTAGCCCAAAGGTGAGGGACACCCACTCTCAGAAGGTAAAATATGTAAACTAAAATAATGGGCGAGCACACTTCATTTGTATCATATAGTACATAAAATTAAATTAAATCCAATAGGTCAACACGTGATATAGATAAAATCCAGTCATGCAATGAAATAAAATACAATAAAATACTAAAACCTATGTACTTGGATTAATACACTTAAATAAATACCGCAGATAAATATGATGGTTTGCACAATGGTGAAGTCCAATTAATGGTGTATGGACCAAAGTATCATATAAAAGTCCATTAATATGATAGGATATCTTAAATTCTCCTATCCAGGAGATCTTTGGTCACAAGTCTATTTCATAGATAATGCACCAGAAGTGTGTGCTAGTGTTGTAGCTCCAATATGAAAAAAAAAAAGAGAGTATATGGATCTCCTCTTTCAGTCTCTGGCCGACTGCATATAGTAGACTCCTGTATATTTCCTCAAACCTTGGGTGCTGGTTAGTATGCACCAGTTCACTGGATGGTATTGCAAAGTCCCGTGGTCACTGTGAATATAGCAGCATATATATAGTGCTTCTTACCTCCCTCGTGATGGACGGGCTGTTTCCAGCGTGAGTCGGGCGACGCGGGATACTGCTGGCGTCTGGCTTCGTTCAGCTGCAGCTGACTTACCCGAAGTCTCACGAGATTTCTAAACGGGATTTCGTCCGGCACGACACAGAGGGCACAGTGAATCTCCAATATGTTCTTGGTTATTGAAAAAGTCCTTCAATTCAATTTTCACAGCATGGCCATGCTTGTGGACGTGGAGGTGCTTTAATTACAGGTATGCGATCCGGCCCATACGCGTTTCGGGAACTCTCCTTCCCTTCATCAATGACCACTGATGAAGGGAAGGAGAGTTCCCGAAACGCGTATGGGCCGGATCGCATACCTGTAATTAAGAATTTAAGATATCCTATCATATTAATGGACTTTTATATGATACTTTGGTCCATACACCATTAATTGGACTTCACCATTGTGCAAACCATCCTATTTATCTGCGGTATTTATTTAAGTGTATTAATCCAAGTACATAGGTTTTAGTATTTTATTGTATTTTATTTCATTGCATGACTGGATTTTATCTATATCACGTGTTGACCTATTGGATTTAATTAAATTTTATGTACTATATGATACAAATGAAGTGTGCTCGCACATTATTTTAGTTTACATAATACAAATTCTAACAGTCTATTCAGTAGGACTATCAGCTGTGTATCCATCTGACTTCTCCTCAACGCAACTGATGGTCCCAACCCCATTTATAAGGCAAGAAATCCCACTTATTAAACCTGACAGGGCACACCTGTGAAGTGAAAACCATTTCAGGGGACTACCTCTTGAAGCTCATCAAGAGAATGCCAAGAGTGTGCAAAGCAGTAATCGAAGCAAAAGGTGGCTACTTTGAAGAACCTAGAATATGACATATTTTCAGTTGTTTCACACTTGTTTGTCATGTATATAATTCCACATGTGTTAATTCTTAGTTTTGATGCCTTCAGTGTGAATCTACAATTTTCATAGTCATGAAAATAAAGAAAACTCTTTGAATGAGAAGGTGTGTCCAAACTTTTGGTCTGTACTGTATATGATCGGGTTGATGTCAAAACGCTCCAATAGATATTACCCCCTTATTTCGTAGTGCTTGCCTAATTTTCAGCAATCGAATTACCTCTACCTTCTCCCTTCCCCTCCCCCCCTTCCTCTCCCTTCCCCTCCCCCTCTCTCATCCACCCTTCATCCCCATCTCTCCCCTCCCCATCCACACTCCATTTTTTGCACTTAAGCTTAAAAAATATATATATAAAAAAAAAATTGGTTACTATAGCTTCAGCTTGCTGGTAAATAATGGAATGCACGTAGACATACACCCCCAACTACCCTATATAGGTATATGACCTGATAGAAAGTAATATGTTTTGAAAGACATTGACCTACCCTCCCCAAGGAAGACGAAAATTGAATTAATTTTGCAGGATCACCAACCAGATATTAAAATGTAGCTTGGTTTGCAAGCTTGGAGTGCGCAGGCTAGGTCAAGTTTCTTTCTCTCCCCCGACTCCAACTCACTTTCTCATCCCCCCCTCCCTACTCATTCATTCCTGACTTGGCAAACTCCAAGCTTACGATTATAGTTGGTTGAGATATTGTTGTATTGCTTAATACTTGCATTCCTATATAATTTTTTTTCCCCTTTCTCTGCTCTATTCTATTCTATTCCCTACTACCCCTCTTCCCCCTTCCCCCTTTCCCTATTGAAAAAGCCCACAAACTGCCTACACTAGTGAGGGTACTTAGGGTTTCGTTACTCAGGAGAAAATGGCGGAAGTAAAAATAACAACTTTCAACGTTAAGGGCCTCAATTCTCCTCAAAAGAGGGGTCAGGTGATGTTAGCCATAAAAAAATGGGTTCCCACATAGTCTTTTTACAAGAGACCCACTTACGCCAGAAGAAAATGCCAAAACTACCATCTCGCCCATTTAGCCAGTGGTTTCCCAGCACTCACCCTACTTCAGCTTCCAAGGGAGTCTCTATTGCTATTCACCATTCCATACCTTTTACACTAGATCAGCAAATCACAGATGATGGATTCAGACTTCTGATTCTGAAAGGGGAAATAGCCTCACGAAAATACACTTTAGCAAACCTATACGCCCCAAATACGGCTACGGTGCAATGGCTTCTCAAAGCTTTGGAAACCATAAACATTTTGCAGAGGGCCAGGTGATATTGGGCGCTGACCTTAACCTGGTATTAAACCCAGACCTCGACTCCTCTACATCCAAATCACATATCGCTCAGAAACACATTAGTAGGTTACATAGAAAATTGCAGGATTTGCAGCTGATTGACATATGGAGAAATAGCAACCCCACAGTTAAGGACTATTCCTTTTTCTCTAATCCTCATGGCTCCTACCAGAGACTTGACCACATCCTAATATCTACCTCTCCTTTGCCTGTTTCCAGCGCTGCCGAGATTGGGAATATCACCATTTCTGACCATGCACCCTGCCACGTGACCCTCGCCCTGGCCTCCCTACCAAGAAGAGAGTGGAATTGGAAACTTAACGAATCTCTGTTGAATAACAGACTCCATATCGATCAGGTTAGGTCTCAACTAGAGTTGTATTTTGGTATCAATTCCACCGCACACAGCACTTCCTCCATTGAATGGGAAGCTCACAAAGCCTACGTTAGGGGATGCTTCATCTCTATTGGTACTAGGGTCAAAAAGGAGCAGCAGAAGGTTCTAGACTCCATCTTAGCTCAGATAATGAAAATAGAAAAGCTAAACAAAATGTCTGCATGTAGAAAGAAACAAGAAGAGCTGGCGGATCTCAGATGCCAACTTAAAACACTGTTAGCCCAGAGAGTGAGGAAACAGATGCTAAACTTCCAACACAAAGTATACGCACATGGGGACAAAGGAGGCAAATTGATGTCCTCGCTATTAAAAAAGACTAAAAATATAACACATATCCCAAGATTAGAAAGGCAGACGGCAACATCACACAGGAAACACCTGAGATAGCAGAGGCCTTCCAAAAATTCTATGAGGACCTATATAACCTCAACAAAGAAAAACCCTCAGACCAAAATGAAATTAGGCGGACATATATCAAGAAATTCCTAGGTTCCCTACAGCTACTGTCAGTACACTCAGCCGACTTAGACTCCCTGATTACCCCAGTTACACTGGAAGAAGTGAACTCTATTGTGTGTAGTTTCCCACCGGGAAAGAGCACAGGACCAGATGGTCTGCCTCTACTTTACTATAGGAGTTTTCAGGACATCCTATTGCCCAGACTCACTGACGTATGCAACGCGTTAATGCAAGGAGGCCAACTGCCTAGACACACACAAGAATCATATGTCACACTTATTCATAAAGAAGGTAAAGACCCCCAGAACTGTGGAAGCTATAGACCGATTTCCCTCTTGAATCTTGACCTGAAGATTTGGGCCAAAATCTTAGCAACCAGATTAGGCAAATTATTACCCTATCTAATAGGCCCAGAACAGTCGGGATTCATTCAGGGCAGAGAAGGGAAAGACAACGCTCACAAAATTTTTCATGCAATTCACGAAGCTAAAACAAAAAGGTTCCCGTTGACTCTGTTAAGCATAGACGCTGAGAAGGCGTTTGACAGTGTCAACTAGAACTTCATGAATATGACACTAAAAAAATTTGCTATTCCTGAACCTTTCATACAGGGAGTGCAGAATTATTAGGCAAATGAGTATTTTGACCACATCATCCTCTTTATGCATGTTGTCTTACTCCAAGCTGTATAGGCTCGAAAGCCTACTACCAATTAAGCATATTAGGTGATGTGCATCTCTGTAATGAGAAGGGGTTTGGTCTAATGACATCAACACCCTATATTAGGTGTGCATAATTATTAGGCAACTTCCTTTCCTTTGGCAAAATGGGTCAAAAGAAGGACTTGACAGGCTCAGAAAAGTCAAAAATAGTGAGATATCTTGCAGAGGGATGCAGCACTCTTAAAATTGCAAAGCTTCTGAAGCGTGATCATCGAACAATCAAGCGTTTCATTCAAAATAGTCAACAGGGTCGCAAGAAGCGTGTGGAAAAACCAAGGCGCAAAATAACTGCCCATGAACTGAGAAAAGTCAAGCGTGCAGCTGCCAAGATGCCACTTGCCACCAGTTTGGCCATATTTCAGAGCTGCAACATCACTGGAGTGCCCAAAAGCACAAGGTGTGCAATACTCAGAGACATGGCCAAGGTAAGAAAGGCTGAAAGACGACCACCACTGAACAAGACACACAAGCTGAAACGTCAAGACTGGGCCAAGAAATATCTCAAGACTGATTTTTCTAAGGTTTTATGGACTGATGAAATGAGAGTGAGTCTTGATGGGCCAGATGGCTGGGCCCGTGGCTGGATTGGTAAAGGGCAGAGAGCTCCAGTCCGACTCAGAAGCCAGCAAGGTGGAGGTGGAGTACTGGTTTGGGCTGGTATCATCAAAGATGAGCTTGTGGGGCCTTTTCGGGTTGAGGATGGAGTCAAGCTCAACTCCCAGTCCTACTGCCAGTTTCTGGAAGACACCTTCTTCAAGCAGTGGTACAGGAAGAAGTCTGCATCCTTCAAGAAAAACATGATTTTCATGCAGGACAATGCTCCATCACACGCGTCCAAGTACTCCACAGCGTGGCTGGCAAGAAAGGGTATAAAAGAAGAAAATCTAATGACATGGCCTCCTTGTTCACCTGATCTGAACCCCATTGAGAACCTGTGGTCCATTATCAAATGTGAGATTTACAAGGAGGGAAAACAGTACACCTCTCTGAACAGTGTCTGGGAGGCTGTGGTTGCTGCTGCACGCAATGTTGATGGTGAACAGATCAAAACACTGACAGAATCCATGGATGGCAGGCTTTTGAGTGTCCTTGCAAACAAAGGTGGCTATATTGGTCACTGATTTGTTTTTGTTTTGTTTTTGAATGTCAGAAATGTATATTTGTGAATGTTGAGATGTTATATTGGTTTCACTGGTAAAAATAAATAATTGAAATGGGTATATATTTGTTTTTTGTTAAGTTGCCTAATAATTATGCACAGTAATAGTCACTTGCACACACAGATATCCCCCTAAAATAGCTAAAACTAAAAACAAACTAAAAACTACTTCCAAAAATATTTAGCTTTGATATTAATGAGTTTTTTGGGTTCATTGAGAACATGGTTGTTGTTCAATAATAAAATTAATCCTCAAAAATACAACTTGCCTAATAATTCTGCACTCCCTGTACACTCGATATTCACACTTTACCAACAACCACATGCTAGATTGAAGGTCAATGGCACACATTCCCCAACCTTTGAAATAACAAATGGGACAAGGCAAGGGTGCCCACTGTCCCCCTCTCTATTTATCCTAGTTGTAGAAACGCTCATCCAGATGGTAAGACAGTCCTTGGAAATCAAAGGGGTTAGTCGTGGCCAAGGAGATCTAAAATGCACTGCTTTCGCAGATGACCTTTTGTTTTTGGTGACCAACCATGAGAAAGGACTAGAACACTTAGGCAAAAAGATCGAGATTTTTAGCCAGATCTCAGATTTTAAGGTTAATCTCTCTAAATCCGAAATATTAAACATTTCATTTTCTGACTCAAGAGCAACTTCCCTACAGTCACACCTTCCATTCCACTGGACCAAGGGCCCAATAAAGTATCTTGGGATATTGATACCAAGAAACTTGGAGGATTTATATGGATGTAATTTCACACCTCTTAAAAGTGATATCACACGATTCTTGCAGAAATACAATTTGCCATATCTATCCTGGATGGGCAGGAAGAATGTGATTAAAGCCTATGTCTTTCCCAAGATCCTTTATGTAATGCAAATGGTTCCGATACACCTACCAAAAGCATTCTTCCTAGAGATTAGGCGATTCTTCTCTAAATTCCTATGGAATGGGAGAAAATCTAGACTCTCACATAATCTTTTAGGCAGACATAGAGTCAGAGGAGGCTTGGGACTCCCAGACATGTCAAAATATTACCAAGCTATACAGTTAAACAGATGGTTAGAAGCAGTGGATCCCAAGAGGCAACCAGATGTACAAGAACTAATGCAACATAGTGTGGGACCCGCGCTCCAGAGACTTCTCTGGTTACCCGACATTACTCACAATAAGAATAAAGGTCTTGACCCCTTATTGAAAGGGATCAGGGAGACATGGAAAGAGCTATGCAAAACTCTAGCCCCCAACCCATCTCCACTTTTGCCAGGTCTGGTCATCATTAGCCCAAATTAGGCTAGGGGACTTAATGCCTGACACAGAAGCATCTATATTGAGTAGACTCCCAGAGCGAATTAAAAACTCACCGGGCTTTTTTCTTACGAAATCATACTTAAGTGCTGTGTGCGGTGGATTGGGAAAGAGGTGCAGCTCAGGTAGATCTTTGACTGACTTCGAAAAGATTGTACTATCTCCACTTCCCAAACAGAGGAAAATTGCAGCAATCTATACTTTGGTGGGAGCTGAGGGCGAGGCGAAAAAACCTTTATACGTCAGAGAATGGGAAAGAGAGCTTGACATTGTCTTCACGGACCAGGAACTCAAAAAGATCCTAGCGTTCTCACATGGAACGTCACCATGTATACGCATTCAAGAAAACCATTTCAAGCTTCTCTCCAGATGGTACAGAACTCCAGAGTTCTTACACAAATGTGTTATAGCACCAAACGGCACTGTTGGAGATGTGGCAAAGGAGTAGGATCATTATCTCACATATGGTGGTCTTGCCCACTGATCATACCTTTTTGGGAGAATGTTACTAAGATAATAAATAAAGTCGCCACCCCTGAGTTAAAGATCACACTAGAAATGGTCTTCTTTTCTCTACCATCTGACCTATATAGGCCATCTAAACGCAACTTAGTGACCCATCTCATCTCGGTAGCCAAAGCCATCATTCCTTTTCACTGGAGGAATACCAATACTCCTTCAATACAAGAATGGAAAGCTAAAGTTAATCAAATTTGTCAATTAGAAGAAATGACGAGTTGGATTGACTGAATGAGGTGACTTACTATAACGATGGTTCATTGGCTCATTCAGAGAAGATTGGCTAACAGGGTGAACATCTGCTTGGTCTCTCAGGATATTGCTAGGCTTGCTAGTTTTAGTAATCAACATGACCCCCCCCATCCTTCCCCTCCCTCTTTCCCCTATTCTCTTTCTTTTCTTCCTCCCCCCAACATTTCTTCTCAATGTCCTTTCTTTCCATACTATTCTACGTTTTTGTGTACATTCCTTTAATGTATAACTTGCTCATCATCATGTAGCCAAGGCAACCCTGATTAACCAAACTTACTGTAGTTTGGATTTATGACAGAATATTGGGAGTTGCATAAGGATCTGTGAATTCTCCAACATTACTGGCTACTATTCTTTGGATTTTACTTTATGTAGTTACTATTTGTTATGCCTGACTATATGTACCCCCTATTTATAGATTTCAATTTATGGCCTTCAGGCTACTGTTTGTTGTGTCTATATTGAATAATTCTGAAAATAAAGAAACGTACATTGATTACAGTCACATTTAGGCCACAAATACGGCCATTTGGTTACTGCGGTTTAAAAAAAAACGTTTGTTCATATACTGGTCATCTTTGATTACACGTGCATAGGTGACAGTCACATTTAGGCCACAAATACGGCCATTAGGTTAATGCGGTTAAAAAAGACTGTTTGTTCATATACTGGTCATTTTTTATTAAACGTGCATTGATTACAGTCACATTTAGGCCACAAATACGGCCATTAGGTTACTGCGGTTAAAAAAAAACCTTTTTTTCATATACTGGTCATTTTTGATTAAACGTGCATTGATTACAGTCACATTTAGGCCACAAATACGGCCATTTGGTTACTGTGATTTAAAAAAAAAAAAACCTTTGTTCATATAGTGGTCATCTTTGATTAACCCCTTAAGGACTCGGCCCTATTTCACCTTACGGACTTGGCCATTTTTTGCAAATCTGACCAGTGTCACTTTAAGTGCTGATAACTTTCAAACGCTTTGACTTATCCAGGCCATTCTGAGACAGTTTTTTCGTCACATATTGTACTTCATGACACTGGTGAAATGAAGTAAAAAAAATAAAAATTTGCACAAAAAAAATACCTAATTTAACAAAAATTGGGAAAAATTAGCAAATTTCAAAGTTTCAGTTTCTCTACTTCTGTAATACCCCAAAAATTGTGATGACTTTACATTCCCCATATGTCTACTTCATGTTTGAATTATTTTGGGAATGATATTTTATTTTTTGGGGATGTTATAAGGCTTAGAAGTTTAGAAGCAAATCTTGAAATTTTTCAGAAATTTACAAAAAATAAATTTTTAGGTACCAGTTCAGGTCTGAAGTCACTTTGCGAGGCTTACATAATAGAAACCACCCAAAAATGAAACTACACCCCTCAAGGTATTCAAAACTGATTTTACATACGTCGTTAACCCTTTAGGTGTTGCACAAGAGTTATTGGCAAATGGGGATGAAATTAGAATTTTTTTTTGTCTAATTTTTCATTTTAACCCATTTTTTCCACTAACAAAGCAAGGGTTAACAGCCAAACAAGACTGTATATTTATTGCCCTGACTCTGCCATTTACAGAAACACCCAATATGTGGCCCTAAACTACTGTACGGCCACACAGCGGGGCGTAGAGTGAAAGGTGCGCCTTTTGGTTTTTGTAAGGCTGATTTTTATGGACCGGTTTATTTACACCATGTCCCATTTGAAGCCCCCTGATGCACCCCTAGAGTAGAAACTCCCTAAAAGTGACCACATCTAAGAAACTACACCCCTCAAGGTATTCAAAACTGATTTTACATACGTCGTTAACCCTTTAGGTGTTGCACAAGAGTTATTGGCAAATGGGGATGAAATTTGAAAATTTAATTTTTTTGCCTTATTTTCCATTTTAACCCATTTTTTCCACGAACAAAGCAAGGGTTAACAGCCAAACAAGACTGTATCTTTATTGCCCTGACTCTGCCGTTTACATAAACACCCAATATGTGGCCATACACTACTGTACGGCCACACAGCGGGGCGTAGAGTGAAAGGTGCGCCATTTGGTTTTTGGAGGGCTGATTTTTATGGACCGGTTTATTTACACTGTGTCCTGTTTCAACCCCCTGATGTGCCCCTGGAGTAGAAACTCCCTAAAAGTGACCCCATCTAAGAAACTACACCCCTCAAGGTATTCAAAACTGATTTTACATACATCGTTAACCCTTTAGGTGTTGCACAAGAGTTATTGGCAAATGGGGATGAAATTAGAAAATTTCATTTTTCTTTGCCTTATTTTCCATTTTAACCCATTTTTTCCACTAACAAAGCAAGGGTTAACAGCCAAACAAGACTGTATCTTTATTGCCCTGACTCTGCCTTTTACAGAAACACCCAATATGTGGTCGTACACTACTGTACGGCCACACAGCGGGGCGTAGAGTGAAAGGTGCGCTGTATGGTTTTTGGAGGGCTGATTTTTATGGACCGGTTTATTTACACCGTGTCCTGTTTCAGCCCCCCTGATGCACCCCTGGAGTAGAAACTCCCTAAAAGTGACCCCATTTTGGAAACTACGGGATAAGGTGGCATTTTTTTGGGGACTATTTTTAGGGTAAATATGATTTTTGGTTGCTCTATAATACATTTTTCTGAGGCAAGGTTACCAAAAATTGAAATTCTGAAATTTCATCGCCATTTGCCATTAACTGTTGAGGAACACCTAAAGGGTTAAAAAAGTTTGTATAGTCAGTTTTGAATACCTGGAGGGGTGTAGTTTCTTAGATGGGGTCACTTTTAGGGAGTTTTTACTCTAGGGGGGCATCAGGGGGGCTTCAAAAGCGAC
>NC_053389.1:821536034-821617358 GCF_905171765.1 Bufo bufo
AGTACGTTCCAATTATAAACTGCACTAATTTAGAAACAGCCTTGGGAAAGATGGGTAATTAATGATTAGGGTGCGAGGTCAAGCGGTCAGGTTTTTTGATGCCCGTTTAGAAGCCAAAACCAGGAGTGGATTATAAAAGGAGAGAAAGTATAAAGGGCAGATAAAACTTTATAAAAGTTCACTCCTGCATCAACAAACTTGACTACATGGTCGTAACTATAGAGTGAAAATCCGTACCATTCATGTAACTGGGGCTCACAGAAATTCATGTGCTTGATGTAAAAAAATAAAAATAAAATACTATCTTCAGATGAATGAAATTGTTTTTCAGTCACAGAAATTTATGTAACAAAATCTGCTGTTTGTGAAGGTCCCCGTCTCATAACATGAATTTTTACAGTAATTTACAAGTCCTGTAGACAACCTATGAGAAAAGTGCCAGAAAACAATGCCATATCTGGAGTGTGCTGTTTAAAAAAAAGCCTCAAACCACAAAAACACCATAAATGCTGAGCATGTACCGGTAATGTAGACTTTTTAATGATTTGATTTAGACGTTAAAATAAGATCTGTGTTTTTGAATTAGAAAAGTGATACAAAAATGGGGAGAAAAATGCTGTGAACAGTGCTGCAAACCTGTGTGAATCCAGCCTGATGCTTTCATGGTAGACATCCTTAAGACATCTATATACAATTTGTATGTTAAAAAACCCTCCTGATTATACTTACAATGTGCATTTCCATAGCCCTGAATTAATATATTATTTTTTTTCCTAAGATAAATCCTATTTCTTCAAGTCATAGAATTATCATGAATGATGAAATCCTGTGGGTTACGTTAGATGATGTGCAGTAATCACATTTTATATAGGATGTGCCGTGGACTGACTGCTTGTACCTGTACTTATACATAGCAAGAACGGAAGGGGCCTATGGGGAAAATACTCTAAGGAGATTCCTTTACCATTGTCTTACGGGTCTCCTGGGATTCAGTCTAAACCTCAACTACTGAGAATTACTGCAGCAGCTCGTGTCTAAGATCACACAGATCAATTATTTCAGAAAAATAAAAACCCTTTACAATTAAGCTTTTAAGTCCTCTAGAAGTCAAATAAGGTTAGAAAAACATGTCTAATTTCTAGTGTCGAGCGAGCATGCTCGGCCAAATACCTGTTCGGCTTAAGCATCGCTATGCTCGGCACATGGCGGTACTCGACCCAGTAACACATGTGCTCAATCGCCATGCTCGAGTCTCCTCCCCGCACGTTTCGTGCAGGTAAGTTCTGCCATCACTGTAATGCTAGTTGGCTACTGGCATTACAGTGATTGGCTGGCCGGAACGTGTCATCGGGTGCTATATAGCACCAGATGACGCAGGTTTGGCTCATTATGAGTCAGGGAGAGCTGCGCTTAGGAAGGGACAGAGAGTGTAGGGAGTGTAATCGCAATATATTGAATAGTAAAATGTTTCAAAGACCCAAAAGTCCTTTCAAGGACTATTGTGTGTGGTGGCAGGCTGGCAGCAATATAATTTTTTCCCATACTTTGCAGTACTTTTTCAATAGAGGGTGTCTGCAGTGACTTGCGACATCTGTGCTGCAATAGCATGTGTGTGTGTGTGTGTGTCAGGCCCAGATATTGGGAAAAATATTAGCGAAAACTATTATATTTTTTCCATAATTTATCCACACTTTGCCTATAAACGGTGTCTGCAGTGAATTGTCACATCTGCACTACAATAGCGTGTGTCAGGGTCAGATATTGAGAAAAATATTACTGACAACAATTATATTATTTCCATAATTTAGCCACTTTTTTCCTATAAACGGTCCCTTATAACATATAACATTTAATATGAAGAAGGCGAGCATTAAGGGACGGGAAAGTGGCCGTGCTGATGATGGTGCACGCAGGGGCTGTGGCCCTGGGCGCGGTGAAACTTTGTCTGCTGCCAGAGCACAAGAAAAACAATCATCCAAGATACCATACTTCATGTCCCAGTTTTCAGGGCGGCGCAGGCGACCACTCTTGAAGTCAGACCAGTGCGAGCAGGTGGTCGGTTGGATTGCAGCAGATAGTGCTTCCAGTCGGTTAAGCACCACCCTGTCTTCCACCAAGTCCAGTCTCAGTAGCCAGGAGTCTGGTCCACACAATCCTCACCCTGATCCTCCTTCCTCCCACTATTTACAGTCTGGCCAAACAAGTCATCCCACACTAGGATATTCCGAGGACCTCTTTTCATCGTCATTAATTGATTTATCCCTCTAGCCAAGCAAGCTTGAAGAGGGACCTGAGATCTTGTGCCCCGATTCCCAACCTCTTGAGCATCCAGAGTCACAAGAACATGACGCTGGGGAACGGCAATTAGTGTTTAATGAGGTGGATGATGATGAGACACAGGTGCCAATGACTCAACCGCAATTACTGTCTCAAGAGGTTGAGGAAGAGGATGACACACAGTTGTCAATCACTGAGGTTGTAGTTAGGTCAACAAATCAGGAGGATGATCAGAGTGATGACATGGAAGAGGAGGTGCTGGTCACTGACCTAACCTGGGAAGGTGGCAACAAGCCAAGCGAGAAGAGCAGCACAGAGGGGGAGGGATCTGTAGCACTGCAACAGGCTTGATAGAAGCAGTAGGGTGGCAAAAGGTAGAAGGCGGGCACCACCGAGCAGGCCCGAAACTGTTTCACGGAGCACCACCTTGCGTATATCTCCCTTGCCAAGGGGTAGGTGTTCGGCAGCATGAAGCTTTCTTGAGGAAAGCGCGGACGACCAAAGAATAGTAGTTTGCAACCTGTGCCACATCAAAATGAGCCGGGGCGTGAACACTAGCAACCTCAGCACCAGCAGCATGATCCGCCACAAGTCATCAAAGCACCCTAATAGGTGGGCCGAACACCTGGGTCCACAATCTGTGTCTGCGGGTCACACCACTGCCTCCTCTTCCCCTGTGTTAAGTGCTGGCCAATCCACTGTCCAAGACGCAGGCCCGGATGCCTCCCGCCCTGCACCTGGACCTTCGGAAGCACCATCAGCGACCACATCCACTTCCCTGTCCCAGCGCAGCGTCCAAATGTCATTATCGCAAGTGCAAATACCCAGCCACCCACCCACAGGCCTTAGCACTAAATGTGCAGCTTTCCAAATTGCTGGCCCTGGAAATGCTGCCATTTAGGGTTGTGGACACTGAGGCCTTCCACAGCCTGATGTCGTCGGCCGTCCCTCGTTACACAGTTCCCAGCCGCCAGTATTTCTCAAGGTGTGCCATGCCAGCCTTACACCAACATGTGTCCCTTAACATCACACGTGCCCTGACCAATGCAGTTACTGGGAAGGTCCACTTAACGATGGACACATGGACAAGTGCTTTCGGCCAGGGATGCTGCATTTCCCTGACAGCACACTGGGTGAATGTTGTGGAGACCAGGAGCAACTCGTACCCTGGGATGACACGGGTGCTACAGACGCCAAGGATGGTGGGTCACAATTACATCAGGTTTTCCGCCATCACCTACGTTAGTGGCTCCAAACCCCACTTCTCCTCCTCCACTTCCACCTCAGAATTATCCTCTTACAGCACCAGTCAGCCATCAGTCGGTAGCTGGAATCAGTGTAGCACTGCAGTGGGGAAGCGGCAACAGGCCGTGCTGAAGCTGATCAGCCTAGGTGACAAACAGCACACCGCTGCAGAGCTATGGCAGGGGATAAGATACCAGACTGAGCTGTGGCTCTCGCCACTCAACCTAGAACCAGGCATTGTTGTGTCTGATAATGGCCGTGACTTTGTGGCGGCATTGGAGCTGGGCAACCTTAGACACATCCCATGCCTTGCCCACATATTCAAGCTTGTGGTTCAGCGGTTTCTAAAAACATACCCCAATTTGCCAGAGCTACTGGTGAAGGTGCGTGCACATTTCCGCAAGTCACCAACAGCTTCAGGAAGTCTGTCAACGCTGCAGCAGAACTTGAAATTAACAGCTCACCGGCTGTTGTGCGACGTGAGCATGCGCTGGAACTCCACGTTCCACATGTTGACCAGGATTTGTGAGCAGCAGAGGGCAGTTGTGGATTACCAGCTGCAACATGGTCGTCGCCTTTCCAGTCAGCTTCCGCTATTCACAAGCCAGGAGTGGGCATTGATGTCTGACCTCTGAGAGGTTTTACGCAACTTTGAGGAATCAACACAGATAGTGAGCGGCGATAACGCTATTATCAGCGTCACCATACTACGTCTGTGTCTTCTCAAACGCTCGCTGCTCACAATTAAGGACAACGCTTTGCATGTGGAAAAGGTGGAAATGGGGGAAGACATTACACAGGTTGATGATAACCAGACCACCCTATTCTCAGCGCGAATTGGAGGCTGAAGAGGAGGAGGAGCAGGAAACGGTTGCCTCAGCTACAGAGGGTAGTACTCATGGAAGTTTAATTCCATCTGTTCCACGTGGATGGTCAGAAGAGGAGGAAGAGGATGAGGAGATTGGGAGTGATTATCCTGATGATAACAGCGAAGTCTCACCTGTTGGTACTCTGGCACACATGGCGACACGCGCCTTATAGGCATTTTAAACAACACGGATTACTGGATGTTCACCCTTCTCGACCCCCACTACAAAAAAAACTTCTCATCTCTCATTCCTCTAGTGGAGAGGATGAGCAAAATGGTGCAATACGAGAAGATCCTTGTTGAAAAATTGCTCAAAAATTTTCCATTTGGCAACGCTGGCAGCAGAGTCCATACTTCCTTGGCCAACCGAGAAGGGGAGACAAGGGGGACACACAGCAGTTCCAACAGAGGCAGGGCAACACTCTCCAAAGCCTGGGACAGTTTTATGACACCCTGCCAGCACCCTCACCCTGATGTGAGGCCTACTGCCACAAGGAGAGAAAAATTTTGGAAGATGGTGAAGGAGTGCATAGCAGACCGTGTCAACATCCTCAATGATCCCACAGTGCCTTACAACTACTGGGTGTCCAAGCTGGACACGTGGCACGAACTGGCGCTCTACACTTTGGAGGTGCTGGCCTACCCTGCCGCCAGAGTTTTGTCTGAGGGTGTATTTAGTGCTGCTGGTGGCATTATAACTGATAAGCGTATCCGCCTGTCAACTGAAAATGCTGACAGGCTGACTCATATAAAAATTAACAAGGCCTGGATTGACCCTGACTTCTCAACTCCACCAGAGGAAAGCAGATGTACATAAAGGCACTTTACATGTGTTGTTTTTGATGTAGTTAATAGACTGTATTCCCATGCACCCCTTCCACCACAAACAAGGGTATATGGTTGTATCTTCCTTTTCTCATCCTCCTCATCGTCCTCTTCTGTCATAACAACATGCATTGCTTATTTGACAGATAAAATTCCCTTGCATATATGGCCTTCAAATATAATTTGTTTAGATAGTCCGCTCACCAGCAGGCCCTGACATATAATTTTTTAGAGGGTCCGCTCAACAGCAGGCCCTCACATCTAATGTTCTACAGGGTCCACTCACCAGCAGGCCCTCACATATAACTTTTTAGAGAGTCCGCTCACCAGCAGGCCCTCACATATAATTTTTTACAGGGTCCGCTCAACTGCAGGCCCGCAACTCAAATCTTTTACAGGGTCAGCTCACTTGCAGGGCCAAACCTAAAATCTTTTACAGAGTCAGCTCACCTCCAGGCCCGCAACTCAATGTGAATGAGGCCCTCCTTTATGTAATATACATGTTGTATTGGAGTGCCTCTTCCTTGTAATTTTAGGCATCACTTGCACTTTATATACAAGTAAATATACTGGAAAGAATGTTTTCAAAGAATCAATTTTTTACTCTGGTTTTGTGCATAAAACCTTAATTAGATTGTGGGCCTGGTGAACACTTTAAGGCTTTTTAAGCAGCAGCACCAGCAGCATGATGATAAAAATCAGTGGCAAGGTGACATGGTGTGGAGATGGCAGCATGAGGAGGCCACATAGTGGCACAATGACTGAGTCTGGATAAAAGACTAAGGCCACAGATTGTTTAGAAAGATTCAGATGAGAAAGAAATCTGTGGAGCTGTATGACGGTCACCTGCAGATTAATGCAGACCAGGGCCGTAGCTATAGGGGAAGCTGCAGCTTTGGGGCCCTGACCCAGAAGGGGCCCATCCAGGAGGAGGAGAACTAAAGGATTTGGTCAGGGCCCCCTTAACAGTATTACACAATGAAATTATATCCAGTGACAGTATAGACAGTGTATAAAACGGATGGAACAGCTGCCGGCCCTGGTCTGAGAGAGCGATCTTTACTAGCCACAGGAATGGGGGCAGCACGAAAGGAAGGGGTCGCTAAAAAATTACTGTGGGATGGAGCCCCAATAAAAATTTGCTGTGGGGCCCAGTCAGTTCTAGCTAAGCCACTGATGCAGCCCACAAAAGCAAGTTGGGTTTATCAATTACAAAACCTTATTAAATTGTGGGCCTGGTGATCAGTTTAAGGCCTTTTAAGCAGCATCAGCAGCAGCATGGTGATACAAATGAGTGGCAAGGTGACATGGTGGGGAGATGGCAGCATGAGGAGGCCACATAGTGGCACAATGACTGAGTCTGGATAAAAGACTGAGGCCACAGATTGTTGAGAAAAATGCAGATGGAAACAATCTGTAGAGATGTATCCCGGTCACCTGCAGATTAATGCAGCCATCAAAATCAAGTTGGGTTTGTCGGTTCCACCTCAGCTCACCACCAGGCCTGCACCTAAAATCTTTTGCTGGGTCAGCTCACATGCAGGCCCTCGCATACAACTTTTTAGAGGGTCAGCTCAGCTGCAGGCCCTCGCATATAATGTTTTACAGGGTCAGGTCACCTACAGGCCCGCAACTCAATGTGAATGAGGCCCTCCTTTATGTAACATAGTAACATGGTACATAAGGCCGAAAAAAGACATTTGTCCATCCAGTTCGGCCTCTTATCCTGCAAGTTGATCCAGAGGAAGGCAAAAAAAAAAACCTGTGAGGTAGAAGCCAATTTTCCTCACTTTAGGGGAATAAAAAATTCCTTCCCGACTCCAATCAGGCAATCAGAATAACTCCCTGGATCCCCGACCCCTCTCTAGTAGCTATAGCCTGTAATATTATTACACTCCAGAAATACATCCAGGCCCCTCTTGAATTCCTTTATTGTACTCACCATCACCACCTCCTCAGGCAGAGAGCTCCATAGTCTCACTGCTCTTACCGTAAAGAATCCTCTTCTATGTTTGTGTACAAACCTTCTGTCCTCCAGACACAGAGGATGTCCCCTCGTCACAGTCACAGTCCTGGGGATAAATAGATGATGGGAGAGATCTCTGTAATGACCCCTGATATATTTATACATAGTAATTAGATCTCCCCTCAGTCGTCTTTTTTCTAAAGTGAATAACCCTAATTTTGATAATCTTTCAGGGTACTGTAGTTGCCCCATTCCAGTTATTACTTTAGTTGCCCTCCTCTGGACCCTCTCCAGCTCTGCTATGTCTGCCTTGTTCACTGGAGCCCAGAACTGTACACAGTCCTCCATGTGTGGTCTGACTAGCGATTTGTAAAGTAGTAGGACTATGTTCTCATCACGGGAATCTATGCCCCTTTTGATGCAACCCATTATCTTATTGGCCTTGGCAGCAGCTGCCTGACACTGGTTTTTGCAGCTTAGTTAGATGTTTATTAAAATTCCTAGATCCTTTTCCATGCCAGTGTTACCGAGTGTTTTACCATTTAGTATGTACGGGTGACTTGCATTATTCCTTCCCATGTGCATAACTTTACATTTGTCAGTGTTAAACCTCATCTGCCACTTATCTGCCCAAGCCTCCAATCTATCCAGATCCCTCTGTAGTAGTATACTGTCCTCTGTAGTATATATACAGTATACTGCCCTCTGTAGTATATATACAGTATACTGTCCTCTGTAGTATATATACAGTATACTGTCCTCTGTAGTATATATACACAGTATACTGTCCTCTTCAGTGTTAATTACTTTACAGTTTAGTGTCATCTGTGAAAATTGACACTTTACTATGCAAGCCTTCTACAAGATCATTAATAAATATATTGAAGAGAATAGGGCCCAATACTGACCCCTGAGGTACCCCACTAGTGACAGTGACCCAATCTGAGTATGTACCGTTAATAACCACCCTCTGTTTTCTATCATTGAGCCAGTTACTTACCCACATACAGATGTTTTCTCCCAGTCCGAGCATTCTCATTTTATATACTAACCTTTTATGTGAGACTGTGAAGGCTCCAGATCCCTCTGTAGTAGCAATCCTCTGCAGTATTAGCGCAATCCACGTAGTACTCACTACGAAACTCCCATAGCAGGCAGGTTGGCTGGTCACTCACTTCATCACGCGCATGTGATATACTGTGATATACTGGTTGCATCGGAGTACCCCTCCCTTGTAATTTTTGGCAGCACTTTCACTTTAAATACAATTGAATATACAGTAAAGAATGTTTCCTAACAATTTTTCCTGTAAAATAGATTTTTTGGGGGTTTTTGTGCGTATTTTTGCCAGTCTGTAAAAGTGGCGTACAACTTGTACAACATGGTTCCCCGCAGCGACCTGGGAGTCCAAGATTCATCCAGACATCGTCCCCATGGTGTTCCCGATCTAATTCGGTTGAGTTTCTGACCTTTTCTAAGGACCAGGCACCCTCCCCACCCTGGGGGTGCCTGGTTGTCTCCCATTGACTTCCATTATACTCGGCTGCTCGGCCGAGCACATGAATATAGCAATGTGTTCGGGCCGAACACCCCAATCCTATGGGAGTTTCGTAGTGAGTACTACGTGGATTGCTCTAATGCTGCAGAGGATTGCTATACCTTAACAAAGCTTTACCCATGACTTCACTTTACATATGAATACTGCTGTGAGCGGGACTCGGTGTAATAAAATAAAGTGACTGCACCGGGCCCCGCCGCAATTTCAACACCAGTTGCCGGCCTCCCACCCCTCCTCCCTCCCCATTGATACATCGCAGGCCGTGCTGTTCAGCATCACGGCCGGCGATGTATCAGTGTTAGCAGAGTAAAAATGGCAGCATTCGGCCCATAAGACTAAAAACGTTATGGCTAAAAACTTATACATATTGTAGGAAGGCGCAAGGGGCAGTCATTGATGGAATGTATGTGTCACAGAGATTCCTGGTCTCGATGAGTTAAGAGTTTTAAGTGTCAGCGGCAGCTAGTGCTGACTGACACTGTTTTGTTGTTAGTATGGCTGTAAAGCCGATCCGGGCCGGCTCTTACTGGGAGAAGCCAAAGTGCTGGGTGGGTGGCTGCTCCCCACACTCCAGGCCGGGTCTTTTTTTGCCTATATAAAATCCAGCCAGCAGTCTCTGCTGGGTGTGGTTTATCCTCCATCTGACAGAGAAGCTGGGGAGTCTCTGTGTTTTGGGACCTGTGAATTTGTGCCGTGCTAAAGGGCTGAGAGCCGCATGCCGGGAAACAGGCCCCTAAAGCCTGCTGTGGACTGCGGGTGGAAAACTGCTAACCAGGTGAAGATTGTTCTATGGACATTGCATGGTGTGAACAAACACCAAGACTGTGAACGGTCATTTTGTTTTTCCTTATGTGTGAATAAACACCAAACTGTTTAGGTTAAATACTTTGTGATTGCCTCTATACTGCGTCCACTAGCCTGTCTACCAGAGCAAAACCCCACAATTGGTGTTGGATGCGGGCAAACGCAGTGAGGCAGGCCTGAAGGCTGAAAAGTGTTTTTTTGGTTTTTGTCCAGTCGTGAAAGCCTTTGTTGAGGCTAACTTGCAGCAGCAGGAAACTAACCAGCTGCTATTACAACATGTCCTGGCGTTGCAAGTGGCTGGAGCGTCCCAGAACGTCATCGATGCCTGAAAAGCTGTCCATGCGGCGATCCCTAAGATGTCCCCCTCAGATGACGTTGAGACCTATATGGCAATGTTCGAAAAAGTGGCCGTGAGGGAGAAGTTTCCCCGAGACCAGAGGGCTGAGGTCGTCGCTCCGTTCCTAGCGTCTCAGCCCCAGCAAGTGTTTTATGATCTTCCCGATGATCAAGCGTCAGACTACCCAACCATAAAAGGTGAGATCCAGGCGAGACTGGGGGTGAATGTATTGGTCCATGGTCAGCGGGTGAACCAGTGGGAATTTAACTCGGCTGAACCCACCAGACCACAATATTATGAACTGCTACACCGGTTGCAGAAATGGCTGCAGCCTGACATATTGACTCCCACTGCTATGCTGGACTGTCTGTTGGCGGATGTGGTTTGGAGGGCTTTGCCGTAACCTCTCCAGCACTGGAACGACCAGGTGTCTCCTGGTAATGCCTTAGAGATGGTCGACCTGGTGGTGCGCTACGAGGCCACCTGAAATCTGCAGGGGGGTTCTTTTGGGAGGGGGCCCGTCAAACCCCAGAAATCTCCACCCCAGACCTTGCTGCCAGTGTCAGCGAAACCCGCCGGTGTCACGAGCCTGGACACATAAGGGCCGACTGTCCCCATCGGGGTGAACCCATGAATACCAACTATGGCTACCGCCACTCATTGTATGAAAGGAACCTGCGTGCCACAGGTACCTCCGAGACTGTAGACAATAGCCACCTGTGCCAGGTGGAAGTGGGGGACACTCTTGCGGTGGCACTGCTGGATTCAGGGAGCCTGATGTCCCTGGTGCGGCCTATCAAGTATACTGGCGGAAGGGTTGGCGTTGTGTGCATTCATGGGGACTTAAAGGACTATTCCACCACCCTGATCTCTATATCAACGGTGGCCGGCAGGTGGACTCATGAGGTGGCCGTCGCCACAAAGTTACCATATGAACTAATAATTCGGAGAGACTACCCTGGTTTCCCGGCACTATGGCAGGATACGAAAGTTACCGATACCCGTGAGACAGATTTGACTTTTGACCCTAGCACAGTGGCCAGGCTCAGGGGGGAGACCAGAACCCTGGAAACCTGAGTCCGAAGGGCCAGCGGTAGGGGTGACCGTCACTTCGGTGGAAGAGGGGGAAACAACCCCGCTAAGTGTGATGGTGGGAGACATGGAGGACTTGCCGCCAGGTCCAGAGCTAGCTGACCTCAATATCTCCAGGGATAATATTGGTACTGCACAACATCGGTACCTAACCCTATCCCAAGCCTGGGAAAATGTATTAATAATAGATGGGGAACAACAACAACCGAGGGCAGAGGCGGTGTTTCCCCATTTTGTGGTTCATTAAGAGATGTATCGAGTAAAACAGCTACGGTCATCCGTGTATCATCCGCAAACGGATGGCCTGGTAGAGAGGTTTAATCAAACATAAAAAAATATGCTAAAAAGAGTGGTCTCTAAGGATGGGAGGGACTGGTACCTTCTTCCTCCCTATCTCATGTTCGCAGTGCGAGAGGTGCCCCAGGCCTCTACTGGGTTCTCGCCCTTCGAACTGCTATACGGCAGACACCTTCGCGGTCTGTTGGACGTGGCCAAAGAGGCGTGGGAACAAGAACCCACACCGCACAAAAGTGTGGTTGAGTACTTCACCCAGATGCAAGAACAGATAGAAACAGTTTTATCTCTGGTTAGGGAGCATATGGATGCAGCGCAGCTAGCCCAGAGTAGAATCTATAATCAGCAGGTTTAGGTCCGGACCTTTAACCCGGGTGATCGGGTTTTGGTTCTGGTACCAACTGTAGACAGTAAGTTCCTAGCTAGGTGGCAGGGGCCCTATGAGGTGCTTGAAAAAATTGTAGAGGTAGATTACAAGGTACACTAGCCAGGGAGGCGAAAGCCGGAGCAGGTGTACCATGTGAATCTGCTCAAACCCTGGAAAGATAGGGAAACCTGTAGGGAAGACAGCCAATGACCAGGGTTCCTAGGGGAAGCAGTTTCGGCCCCTCTGTATGAAGCAAGGGAAGCGGCTGCCACAGTGAAAATTGCTGACAGCATCTCCTCTAAACAGGCTCAGGAAGCCAGGGAGTTCATTAGTCGGAATACGGATGTGTTCTCGGACCTCCCTGGACGCACTTCCATAGTCCGACATGACATTATCATTGAGCCTCAGCAAAAGTCTGGTTAAAACCATACTGGGTACCCGAGGCTCGGCGACAAGCCATCATGGAGGAAGTGCAGCTAATGCTCCAGCTAGGTGTCATCGAGGAGTCAAAAAGTGAATGGGCCACTCCGATAGTCTTAATACCCAAGCCGGATGGGACATTGCGGTTCTGTAACGACTTCTGCAAACTGAATGAGGTGTCCAAGTTTGATGCATATCCTATACCCCGAGTGGATGAGCTTATTGAGAAGTTGGGCCAAGCCCGGTATTTTTCTCTGTTGGACCAAAGGGTGCTGGCAGGTACCCTTGATGGAGGCTGCCAAGGAAAAAATGGCTTTCATCACACCAGAGGGGCTGTATCAGTAAAAGGTATTTCCCTGTGGTCTACATGGCGCTCCCGCCACGTTTCAAAGGCTAATGTACATTGTACTCTGTCCACATCGTCAGTACGCTTCGGCGTACCTGGACGATATCGTTATTCACAGCACCGACTGGAAAAGTTACCTACCTAAAGTACAGGCTGAAGTGGACTCCCTTAGGAAGGCTGGCTTAACCGCTAACCCAAAAAAAGAGCGCAATAGAGTTAGAAGAGACCAAGTACCTGCGGTATATAATTGGGCACGGAATTATTATACCTCAGGTGAACAAAATTGAAGCAATTAGGAATTGGCCCCGGCTTGTCACTACTTGGAAAGAAAAGTCGTTCCTGGGTATGGTGGCGTACTGTATGAGGTTTATCCCCAAATTTGCTACAGTCGCCCCACAATTGACAGGCCTTTTTAAGGGCCGCAAGTCAGTGACGGTTTAGTGGAATGAGCAGGCGGAAAAGGCTTTCTCCGCTTTGAAGTCTGCTCTGTGTGGGTCCCCGGTGTTGGTTACGCCTGACTTCAAGAGGGAGTTTGTGGTACAGACCAATGCCTTTGATGTAGGCCTCGGAGCTGTACTCTCTCAGGACATCAAACTTACCCCATTCAAAATACATAATATGTGGGAAACTACTACTGATGTTTTTAGCCATAATATATTTACATATATTATAATAGATTATATATTCTAAATATATAATAATATATTTAAATATATTAGGACTAAAAACACATTATATATATATATATATATATATATATATATATACACACTCACCTAAAGAATTATTAGGAACACCATACTAATACGGTGTTGGACCCCCTTTTGCCTTCAGAACTGCCTTAATTCTACATGGCATTGATTCAACAAGGTGCTGATAGCATTCTTTAGAAATGTTGGCCCATATTGATAGGATAGCATCTTGCAGTTGATGGAGATTTGAGGGATGCACATCCAGGGCACGAAGCTCCCGTTCCACCACATCCCAAAGATGCTCTTTTGGGTTGAGATCTGGTGACTGTGGGGGCCATTTTAGTACAGTGAACTCATTGTCATGTTCAAGAAACCAATTTGAAATGATTCGAGCTTTGTGACATGGTGCATTATCCTGCTAGAAGAAGCCATCAGAGGATGGATACATGTTCTCATTCTGCTTACGCCAAATTCGGACTCTACCATTTGAATGTCTCAACAGAAATCGAGACTCATCAGACCAGGCAACATTTTTCCAGTCTTCAACAGTCCAATTTTGGTGAGCTCGTGCAAATTGTAGCTTCTTTTTCCTATTTGTAGTGGAAATGAGTGGTACCCGGTGGGGTCTTCTGCTGTTGTAGCCCATCCGCCTCAAGGTTGTGCGTTTTGTGGCTTCACAAATGCTTTGCTGCATACCTCGGTTGTAACAAGTGGTTATTTCAGTCAACGTTGCTCTTCTATCAGCTTGAATCAGTCGGCCCATTCTCCTCTGACCTCTAGCATCCACAAGGCATTTTTGCCCACAGGACTGCCGCATACTGGATGTTTTTCCCTTTTCACGCCATACTTTGTAAACCCTAGAAATGGTTGTGCGTGAAAATCCCAGTAACTGAGCAGATTGTGAAATACTCCGACCGGCCCGTCTGGCACCAACAACCATGCCACGCTCAAAATTGCTTAAATCACCTTTCTTTCCCATTCTGACATTCAGTTTGGAGTTCAGGAGATTGTCTTGACCAGGACCACTCCCCTAAATGCATTGAAGCAACTGCCATGTGATTGGTTGACTAGATAATTGCATTAATGAGAAATAGAACAGGTGTTCCTAATAATTCTTTAGGTGAGTGTATATATATATATATAATGTTTATATTAAATTTAGCCTCTATTTCTGAAAAGTTTCTGCAGGGATTTAAACTCGCAACCTTCTACATTAGAGCCAAGTACCTTACCAATACGCTACACAGCTATATGTTAATCTGCACTAAAATATGAAATGATACTTCTGCTGTATAGGAATATTTACTACATGACAAACTCCTATGAGGTTTTTCTGACATAGTTTATCATTCAGCTTTATAGCTGAGTGGTTAAAGTCCTCTAATGTAGAAGGTTGTGAGGTCAAATCATGGCAGAAACTTTTCAGAAACAGAGGTTAAATTGAATTTAAATACACTGATTCAAGCGTCGTGCTTGAGCATATGAGGTATTCGGCGGAGCATGGCGATGCTCGAGCCGAACTTGTGTTCGGCCGGGCATGCTTGCTCAACACTAGTAGCCACCTCCCTCCGAGGAGCTAAAGCACTGACCTGGTCTACTTCTATTGCTGATAGTAGGCTGTAATAATAGGCTGATGTATATCCTTGCCAACAACTTCGATACTATTACAAGACACTAGTGAAAAGTGTACAATACTTAGTAGATGACCTTCACCAAATCCATAAAATCTTGCGAATGCCCCCATCACCACTCCGGCACATCGTCTGGACCAGTTCTTGCATGAATTGGTCACGGAATGAATGCCACCGTGTTTTCACTTTATTTACTGTGTATAATTGAAATAAAACACATATTATAACATAACACCACCATCTTAGCAGTAATAGTTTTTGAACATTAAAGTTGATTTCCGAGATGTTGATTACTGATTACTAGAGATGAGCGAATCGAAGTTGAAAAATTTGATTCACACCGAATCCGAATTTCCTCACGCTTCGTGGTAACAAATCACATTTTTTCCTAAAATGGCTGCTGCACATGTTAGGACATGGAGCAAAGAACTCTGGGAACGAGGGATCCCCCACAATACCATGCATGCAGCCAGCCAGCCCCTGTGATGTCACAGCCCTATAAATAGCCTCAGCCATCTTGGATTGTGCCATTTTCCAGTGTACTCCATGCAGGGAGAGACGTCAGCAGGTTCTAGGGACAGTGCTAGAAAAGACTTCATTGTTCTGAAAAAAAACAATTTACAAGTTCAGGGAAAGATTATGCATAGTGTTGGGAAAGTATAGGGAGGCATCATCTATTCTACACTATAAAAGGAGAACAGGGTGCAATAGTGGAGTGTACAGACTGGTTAATAGGAGCGATTCTATTACACCATTCTGCACTAAGTGGGGATCCAAATTGCTGTTATACTGCTTGTTATTGGGGTGAAAGTGCTGTGTAATATAGCCATTTACAGGGTGTATTAATAGGAAAGATACGAACGTCCTATTAGCCGTTACATTGTTCTACAGTTTCTTTTGGGGTTATTAGTGTAAAAAAAAAGATGTCTTATTTGCCGTTCTGCGGTGCAGTTACTTTGTACTACAGCCGTTTTTGGGGTGTATAAGTATAAAAAATGACATCTTATTTGCCGTTCTGCGGTACAGTTACATTGTTCTACAGCATCAGTGTAAAAAAAGCATGTCTTATTTGCCGTTCTGTGGTGCAGTTACTTTGCACTACAGCTTCTTGGGGTGTATGAGTGTAAAAAAAGTACATCTTATTTGCCGTTCTGAGGTGCAGTTACATTGTGCTACACACTTTTTTTGGGGTGTTGTAATAGTATAGTATAACGGCAGTTATTTGCCGTTCTGCACGAGTTACTTTGTACTACAGCCTTTTTTTGGGTGTACTGTATAAGTGTAAAAAAAGTGAATTTTATTTGCCGTTCTGCGGTGCAGTTACTTAATTACTACAGACTTTTTTGGGGTGTATTAGTGGAAAAAACAAGTACGTTTATTTGCCGCTCTACGGTTCAGTTACATTGTTCTACAGCTTTTTTGGAGTGTATTAGTCAGACATCAGACACCCCCTGCCAAGAGTCAGTGGGTTCCTCTGACACGACGCTTAGTTGGCATGGCCCGGGAGCAGGCCATGTGCCCTTACCTGTCATCAACCTGCCTTTGTCCTTTTCTGTTCCCTCTGCTAGAGAAGTATTATTATTACCTACCCGGGAAGTAGTGGTGCAGGGGTTCACAGAGGCAACGGTAGCAGGCAGTCAGTACGCAGTGTTGGGGGGAAAAAACGCGTCAACACATGCCACGTCACCAAAAAGTGGCCTGGAAGAGCCGTGGCTCTGGTGTGGTGGTCCAACCTGCCGCAGCAACCGCTGCATCACTCAGTGGCACACACCAAATTTCAAGCAGTCAAGGCTCCACCACCTCAGCCGAAGGGAGCTGTCTGTCCTTCCTATCATCTGCTGGTCCTGATGCTCCTGCTCCTCCTACTCCTTGTTAGTCATTCCGTCAGCAATTGTTTACCGAAGCGATTGCCAATAGATAACAGTATGCATGCACTCATCCAACGGCGCAGAAGCTGAACGTGCTCCTGGCCAAGTTGCTGGTGCTGAAGTCCCTCCGTTTCCAAGTGTTGGACTCTGCACCTTTTAGAGAACTGATGGCTTGTGCCGAGCTGAGGTGAAGAGTCCCAAGCCGTCATTTCTTTGTCAAAAAGGCAGTACCAGCCCTGCACAAATATGTAGAACAGAAGATGGGCCAGTCCTTGAGCCTGTCCTTTACGGCCCACTGGGTAAATGTGGTTCCTGCCCAGCCACAACAGCAACTTGACCAGGTGACTCAGCTTCAGCCTCCACACAATCTCACACCGTTGGTCCTGCAAAAATGTCCGCCTCTGCCTCCTCATCCTCCACCTGAACCAGCAGGTTGTGGCATACTTGGAGTGCATCCTGCCACCCCACATCGAAGATACCCTTGACTACTGGACAGCCAAACTCAATTTGTGGCCGAGTTTGCCCTGGACAAGCTTTCCTGCCTGACCAGCAGTGTGGCATCAGAGCGGGTGTTTAGTGCGGCGGGGGGCCATAGTTACCTCAAGGAGAACTTGCCTGTCCACCCAAAATGTTGAGAAACTGACCTTTGTGAAGATGAATCAGGCATGAATCAGCCAGAATTTCCACACACCAGTGCCTGATGCATCAGACTAGATATTCCGTGGCACCACACCTAAACTTTGTAAAAAGAGACCAGTTTCTTCTGGCTACCTGCTTCAGCCACTATTCTGATGCTGTCACCCACCTGATGCAACACACGTGCTGCCAGGTGCTCCTACTGCCACCCACCATCTTCAGCTGGTACTGATATTGCCCTCCAGACCTCCGCATTCTGTCTCTGGGCCACTCTGTGGTCAACTCATGCTACTGCCAGCTCACCACTATGTCACTGGGCCACTCTGTGGTCTCCTCATGATGTTGCCAGCTCTGTGGTCTCCTCATGCTGCTGCTAGCCCACCACTATGTCACTGGACCACTCTGTGGTCTCCTTATGCCACTGCCACCTCACGACTCTGTGGTCTCCTCATGCTGCTGCCAGCTCACCACTATGTCACAGGGCTACTCTGTGGTCTCCTAATGCTACTGACAGCTCACCACTCTGTAGTCTCCTCATGCTGCTGCCAGCTCAAAACTATGTCACTAGGCCACTCTGTGGTCTCCTCATGCTGCTGTTACCTCACCACTCTGTGGTCTCCTCATGCTGCTGCCACCTCCCCACTTTGTCACTAGGCCACTCTGTGGTCTCCTCATGCTGCTGCCAGCTGACCACTATGTCACTAGGCTACTCTGTGGTCTCCTCATGCTGCTTTTACCTCACCACTCTGTGGTCTCCTCATGCTGCTGTCACCTCCCTACTTTGTCACTGGCCCACTCTGTGGTCTCCTCATGCGAGCTCACCACTATGTCATTGGGCTACTCTGTGGTCTCCTAATGCTTCTGCCAGCTCACCACTCTGTGGTCTTCTCATGCTGCTGACAGCTCACCACTATGTCACTTAGCCATTCTGTGGACTTCTCATGCTGCTGTCACCTCACCACACTGTGGTCTCCACATGCTGCTGCTACCTGCCCACTCTGTTATTGGGCCACTTTATGGTCTCCTCATGCTGCTGCCACCTTAACACTCTGTCACTGGGTAACTCTGTGGTCTCCTCATGCTGCTGACACCTCACCACTCTGTAGTCTCCTCATGCTGCTGCCACCTCCCCAATCTGTTATACTGCTGCCACCTCACCACTATGTCACTGAGCCACTCTTTGGTCTCCTCATGCTGCTGCCAGCTCACCACTATGTCACTGGGCTACTCTGTGGTCTCCCAATGCTGCTGCCAGATCACCACTCTGTGGTCTCCTCATGCTGCTACCAGCTCACAACTATGTCACTGGGCCACCCTGTGGTCTCCTCATGCTGCTGCAACCTCACCACTCTGTGGTCTCCTCATGCTGCTTCCACATCACCACTCTGTGGTCTCCTCATGCTGCTGCCACCTCTCCACTCTGTCATTGGGCCACTCTGTGGTCTCCTCATGCTTCGGCCACCTCCCCACTCTGTCACTGGGCTACTCTGTGGACTTCTTATGCTGTTTCCCACCACCCACACTCCATGACTGGCCTATTGACATCGTCATTTATTTGACCCTTCTGATCTGTCAGAAGGAAGAAAAAATGAGATGCACAATGGATCCTGTCTATGTAGCAGCTGTAAGGCCTGTATGACATGGTCCCTATTTTGCATCAGAATTGGCATATGATTTGGTAGCCAAAAGCAGGAGTGGGTGCAAAACACAGAAGACATGCAAATATTCCATTTGCGTGTCATCTCTGTTTTGGATCAACTCCTGTTTTTTTTTGGCATTAGCAATACTGATGGATTACTGATCAAAAGCTGACCAAGTGAAGGCGGATACTCAACAGACAGGATCCGTTTTTTGGGGGTTATTGTTCTGACAGATCAAAAGAAGGGCAAAAAAATCTGTGACGTCAACACAAACCTACTGCTAACACCCTCTCCACTCTGTCAGGGGGGCTCTACTTGTATAAATGTTTAACAGAACAGGCTCTGTAGACATCGATGTAGAAACAGCTGACGACAGTGTAAAAGGAGTGCACTCTTTCACGCAATAGTAGGATTTTGGTTCTCTTCACGGTTCTTTATACCTGGCCCTAACATTGACCTGAAAGGCTGAGTTCATACTTCAGTTATTTGGTTAGTTTTGACCCCATAACTGCCAAAATAAGTGAAGTGTGCAGTGATTCTAAGAGCGACGCCTGTCATCTGCATGTCATACTGACTCACAGTATTGTTTCACTACCACAGCAGACTCCCTATGGGTGTTACTGCAAGGCACAGTGTTCTACACCACTTTATAGGCTCTCTGCAGCCAGGAAATAGCTGTTTTTTAAAGCAATTTGCCACAAATAAATTTAGATCGAATCAAATCTTTTCGGAAAATTCGCTCATCTCTAATCTTTATGTACCATCTTCTTGAAAGCTTTCTTGATGTCATCATTTCTCAGGCAGTAAATCACTGGATTACTTAATGGAGTCACCATGGTATACACAATAGAAATAATTTTTCGTAAGGCAGTGTACTCTCCTCTCTCTGGGGTCAAATAATTGGAAACTAAAGTCCCATAAAATATGGTCACCACTGCTAGATGGGAACCACAGGTGAAGAAAGCTTTTTGGCCTTGGGTTTTTGACTGCATCCTGAGAATTGTGTGAATAATATATGCATAAGACACCACAACTATTAGGAAAGGGCACAAGAGTACGGGAAGACACATGAACGTGGCCAGTAGTCTCATTCTCAGTACATGAGAACAAGACAGTTCTATTAAGGGATTAATGTCACAGAAGAAGTGATCAATGATGTTTGACCTACAGAACTGAAGCTGGGAGATATTCACAGTTAAAACTAATGCAACAGAAAAACCAAGAATCCAAGATAAAATAATATATTTCGTACACAGATAAGAGGTCATGATAGAGTGATAATGTAGAGGTTTACATATGGCCAGATATCTGTCATAGGACATCACTGTCAGAAGAAAACATTCCAGACATTCACCAGTAGCAAAAATAAAATACTGGGTGAAACAAGCTGGAAGAGGCAGAGAGAATCCATAGTTCTGGATCACATGGAGTGTGGTTGGGGTAATAGCTGAGGTCAGGGTGATGTCCGATGTGGTGAGTTGTGTCAGGAAGAAGTACATAGGACGATGGAGTTCTTTGCTGTAGGACACCAGAACGATGACCAAAAGGTTACCACAGATAGCAATAAGGTAAAGAGTCAAAATAAAAATAAAAAAAAGAATTCTGAAACTATTCAGCCCTGGAAAGCCAAGTAGCTGAATTGTAGTTATGTTGTTGACTTGCATTTCCTAAAAAAAAAAAAAAAAATACTGCACAGTATGTTCTGAAAATTCTATTCTTACCATGGAAATTTTTTAAGATCAGTAAGAAATATTTTTATTCTATATTTTGACAAAAGAAGAGTGCAGAAGACTTAACAATGACAAAAAATTATGCTTATACAATAAATAGAGAGCAGCCAGATGGTAAAGTGACCACAACAACATAAGAGGAACTAAGGGTCTGTTCACATTAGTTAAATGGATTCCATTCACCATAAAGTCAGCTACCAAGCTGGTTAGTTACAACCATGCTGGAGAAGAACAACTGATTCATAGTTTATAAGCGCACAAAATACAATGGACTAAGGATGAACAAATACATTTGTAATGAATCGGGTTTGTTACGAATTTCACAAAAAATAATCACCTGCCAAATGAACCCAAAGCTTATTAGGTTCACTTCGAAAGAATCCAGTAAAACATCGCACAGCATTATTTTACTGCACATGTTGGCAGGCGAAACCATGAGGGAAGAATGATGGTCATGTGACCATGGGAGAAAATAGGAGGGGCTTGCCCTGATTGACTCCGAGGCTGAAAAACAGCCTCATCATCCAATCATTGGGGCAGCAGGCAGGGAGAAGACTGTGCAGAATGAGCAGATATCATTATCATCCTTCTTCGCCTTTCGTTTTCTAAAACTTAAAATGGATAAAACAGAATTTATCATCTTTCCCCCATCTTGCTCAACCCCCCCAACAGACCTATCTATCACGATCGATGGCTGCACACTCTCCTTAGTCAACCAAGTCCGCTGCCTTGAAGTGACCTTGGATTCTGCCCTTTTTTTTCGACCACACATCCAAGCCCTTTCCACTACCTGCCGCCTCCAACTCAAAAACATCTCCGCGCTTTCCTTAACTTTCAATCTGTGAAAATGCTTGTACATGCCCTCATCATCTCCCGCCTAGACTACTGCAACACTCTCCTCTGTGGCCTTCCATCTAGCACTCTCGCACCCCTCCAATCTATCCTCAACTCTGCTGCCCGACTAATCCACCTCTCACCCTATTACTCCTCTGCCTCTCCCCTCTGCCAATCCCGTTACTGGCTCCCCATTGCCCAGCGAATTCACTTCAAAGTACTAACAGATGCATACAAGGCCGCCCATAACCTGTCCCCTCCCTACATCTCGGAGCCACTTTCCCGATACATCCCCACACACACTCTCCGATCCTCACAAGACCTCTTTCTCTCCTATCCTCTTATCGCCTCTTCCCACAATCGACTCCAAGATTTCTCCCGTGCATCCCCTATACACTGGAACTCGCGACCCCAGCATATCAGACTCTCATCTACGGTGGAATCCTTCAAAAGAAACCTGAAAACCCACCTCTTCAGACAAGCCTACAACCACTGCTGCCTCTATACCGCCATGACCAACTTCACCCGCACCTACTGTGTCCTTCTCCCATACCATGTAGATTGTAAGCCCTCACGGGCAGGGCCCTCTCTCCTTCTGTACCAGTTTGAAACTTGTCTTGTTTATGATTAGTGCAATTGTCTGTATTATGCATGTATACCTCTTCTCATATGTACAGTGCTATGGAATGAATGGCGCTTTAATAATAAATAATAATAATAATAATATCATTCTGTGTTGGGCTGTTGATGACGGGGAAGGGTTTATGCAGTTTCTGACAGAAACATTTTTTACACAGCATACAGAGGAACATGCAAGCATCTCTTCCAGTGCAACAGGGACAGTGTAGAGAAAGACTAGAAATAAATAATTGAGGGACTTTGATCAGGGAAAGCAGTTTGAGGAAGTGAGGATCTTGGCACATTGCTTAATACAGCTATCAATGCTGCTCCATCACTTCATTATAGGAGTTTCTTTCATTTGAACAGAGAGACAGCTTTGTATTTTTAATTTTTTTTCAAAACCTCAAGTTTCTATAGAGACTCATAGCCAGTACAACACCCCAACAGCATTTTGCTGTTGAGCAATTTTTTTTCAAATACAGTACAGACCAAAAGAGTTTTCCTTATTTTCATGACTATGAAAATTGTAGATTCACACTGAAAGCATCAAAACTATGAATTAACACATGTGGAATTATATACATAACAAACAAGTGTGAAACAACTGAAAATATGTCATATTCTAGGTTCTTCAAAGTAGCCACCTTTTGCTTTGATTACTGCTTTGCACACTCTTGGCATTCTCTTGATGAGCTTCAAGAGGTAGTCCCCTGAAATGGTTTTCACTTCACAGATGTGCCCTGTCAGGTTTAATAAGTGGGATTTCTTGCCTTATAAATGGGGTTGGGACCATCAGTTGCATTGAGGAGAAGTCAGGTGGATACACAGCTGATAGTCCTACTAAATAGACTACTAGATTACTAAGTAAAGAAAAACGAGTGGCCATCATTACTTTAAGAAATGAAGGTCAGTCAGTCAGCCGAAAAATTGGGAAAACTTTGAAAGTAAGGGCTATTTGACCATGAAGGAGAGTGATGGGGTGCTGCACTGATGACCAGGCCTCCACAGTCACCGGACCTGAACCCAATCGAGATGGTTTGGGGTGAGCTGGACCGCAGAGTGAAGGCAAAAGGGCCAACAAGTGCTAAGCATCTCTGGGAACTCCTTCAAGACTGTTGGAAGACCATTTCAGGGGACTACCTCTTGAATCTCATCAAGAGAATGCCAAGAGTGTGCAAAGCAGTAATCAAAGCAAAAGGTGGCTACTTTGAAGAACCTAGAATATGACATATTTTCAGTTGTTTCACACTTGTTTGTTATGTATATAATTCCACATGTGTTAATTCATAGTTTTGATGCCTTCATAGTCATGAAAATAAAGAAAACTCTTTGAATGAGAAGGTGTGTCCAAACTTTTGGTCTGTAATGTATGTTTTTTTTCCAAAAGAGTTGCATTGTAGCAAAAATAATTTTACAGTGATAACTAGGGAAGAAACATTGAATAGAGCTGAAACGTTGATGCTATATGGGTTAATTAATCACCCACCGATATATATATATTATATATTTTGTAATTACACATTTTTTACAATTACAAAAAAAAAATATAAATTTAATTTAGCCTCTATTTCTGAAATGTTTCTGGCGGAATTTGAACTCACAACCTTCTACATTACAGCCAAGAATGTTAACCACTAGCCTATAGAGCTGCATGGCCAGTTATAAAAAAAAAAATATATATATATATATGAGACTTCTGCTGTACACTGCGTGCAGAATTATTAGGCAAATGAGTATTTTGACCACATCATCCTCTTTATGCATGTTGTCTTACTCCAAACTGTATAGGCTCGAAAGCCTACTAACAATTAAGCATATTAGGTGATGTGCATCTCTGTAATGAGAAGGGGTGTGGTCTAATGACATCAACACACTATATTAGGTGTGCATAATTATTAGGCAACTTCCTTTCCTTTGGCAAAATGGGTCAAAAGAAGGACTTGACAGGCTCAGAAAAGTCAAAAATAGTGAGATATCTTGCAGAGGGATGCAGCACTCTTAAAATTGCAAAGCTTCTGAAGCGTGATCATCGAACAATCAAGCGTTTCATTCAAAATAGTCAACAGGGTCGCAAGAAGCCTGTGGAAAAACCAAGGCGCAAAATAACTGCCCATGAACTGAGAAAAGTCAAGCGTGCAGCTGCCAAGATGCCACTTGCCACCAGTTTGGCCATATTTCAGAGCTGCAACATCACTGGAGTGCCCAAAAGCACAAGGTGTGCAATACTCAGAGACATGGCCAAGGTAAGAAAGGCTGAAAGACGACCACCACTGAACAAGACACACAAGCTGAAACGTCAAGACTGGGCCAAGAAATATCTCAAGACTGATTTTTCGAAGGTTTTATGGACTGATGAAATGAGAGTGAGTCTTGATGGGCCAGATGGATGGGCCCGTGGCTGGATTGGTAAAGGGCAGAGAGCTCCAGTCCGACTCAGACGCCAGCAAGGTGGAGGTGGAGTACTGGTTTGCGCTGGTATCATCAAAGATGAGCTTGTGGGGCCTTTTCGGGTTGAGGATGGAGTCAAGCTCAACTCCCAGTCCTACTGCCAGTTTCTGGAAGACACCTTCTTCAAGCAGTGGTACAGGAAGAAGTCTGCATCCTTCAAGAAAAACATGATTTTCATGCAGGACAATGCTCCATCACACGCGTCCAAGTACTCCACAGCGTGGCTGGCAAGAAAGGGTATAAAAGAAGAAAATCTAATGACATGGCCTCCTTGTTCACCTGATCTGAACCCCATTGAGAACCTGTGGTCCATCATCAAATGTGAGATTTATTAGGAGGGAAAACAGTACACCTCTCTGAACAGTGTCTGGGAGGCTGTGGTTGCTGCTGCACGCAATGTTGATGGTGAACAGATCAAAACACTGACAGAATCCATGGATGGCAGGCTTTTGAGTGTCCTTGCAAAGAAAGGTGGCTATATTGGTCACTGATTTGTTTTTGTTTTGTTTTTGAATGTCAGAAATGTATATTTGTGAATGTTGAGATGTTATATTGGTTTCACTGGTAAAAATAAATAATTTAAATGGGTATATATTTGTTTTTTGTTAAGTTGCCTAATAATTATGCACAGTAATAGTCACCTGCACACACAGATATCCCCCTAAAATAGCTAAAACTAAAAACAAACTAAAAACTACTTCCAAAAATATTCAGCTTTGATATTAATGAGTTTTTTGGGTTCATTGAGAACATGGTTGTTGTTCAATAATAAAATTAATCCTCAAAAATACAACTTGCCTAATAATTCTGCACTCCCTGTATAGGAATTCTTACTACTAGTAAGTATTCCTATACAGCAGAAGTCTCATATATTATTTTTTTTTTTAAGTAACTGGCCATACAGCTCTATAGTGTAGTGGTTAACATTCTTGGCTGTAATGTAGAATCCCACCAGAAACTTTTCATAAATAGAGGCTAAATTAGATTTAAATACAATGACTCGAGCACAAGCGATATTCGGCCGAACACCTCGATGTGCCGAGCATAGCAATGCTCGAGCCGAACTGGTGTTCAGCATCATTAATTTTTCTGATCGTACATACCATTTGCATTTCCAAGGCTCTAAATTCACACACTTTTTTTTCTTGACATAAATCCTATCTCTCCAAGACACTGAATTACTATGAATGAGGAAATCCTGTGTCTTCTGACTGAGGATGTGCAGTAATCAATCGACTGAGTGTTTGTACCTGTACTTATACATAGCATGAACGGAAAGGGCCATGGGGACAATACTCTATGGAGATTTATTTATCTTTGCCTTATGAGTCTCCGGTGATCCAGTCTAAAAATTATATTATTGACAATCAGCAGCTTATTCCCAAAGAACACACAGGTCAAGTATTTCAGAAAAAAAAGAAGAAGAAATTCTTTGCAGCTTAGCATTTGAGTAATTTTCAAGTCAAATAAACTGCCCATACTTGAGGTTATGAGTAAGGAGCAGGTTGTGCTCCGAAAAGCTTCAACTAGAGATGAGCGAATTTCTCAAAAATTTCGATTCGGCCGGTTCGCCAAATTTTTTGAAAAAATTTGCCTTGATCTGAATATATTTGTGGCAAATGACGTTATAAAACGGCTATTTACAGGCTGCAGAGAGCCTTTATAGGGGTGTAGAACACTGCCTTGCAGTAACATGCATAGGGAGTCTGCTGTGGTAGTGAAATAATGCTGTGAGTCCGTATGACATGCAGATGACAGGCGTCGCTCTTAGAATCACTGCATACTTCACTTATTTGGGCAGTCACGGGGCCAAAACTGACCAAATAACTCAGCCTTACAGGTCGATGTTAGCGCCAAGAAGAAGCGCAGTTCCTTTTACACCCTCGTCAGCTGATTCCACATATATATCTACCTGTTCTATTAAACGCTTATACAAGTAGAGCCCCCCGACAAAGTGGAGAGGGTGTCAGCAGTAAGTTTGTGTTGACGTCATTGATTAATTTGCCTCTGATCCGTCAGAACAATAACTCCCAGAAAATGGATTCTGTCTGTGTAGCATACGCCTTCACTCAGAATTTGCTCAATAATCCATCAGTATTGCTAATGCCAAAAAAACAGGAGTGGATCTAAAACAGAGATGACAATATTTGCATGTCTTCTGTGTTTTGTACCCACTCCTGCTTTTGGCTACCAAATCATGAGCCAAGCCAGGCCAGTTGGCGGCAGTATGAGGAGGCCACCGAGTGGCACAATGGCCGAGTCTGGAGGTGGCGGCAGCAGCAGCATCAGGAGAAGGCCACCAAGTGGCAGATTGACCGAGTATGGAGTTTGGAGCAGTATGAGGAGGCCATCGATTGGCACAATGACCGAGTCTGGAGTTGGCGGCAGTATGAGGAGGCCACTGAGTGGCACAATGACCGAATATGGAGTTGGCAGCATCAAGAGAAAGACACAGAGTAGCACAATGACAGAGTATGGAGTTGGCAGCATTAGGAGAAGGCCACCGAGTGGCACAATGACCAAGTCTGGAGTTGGCGGCAGCAGCATCAGGAGGATACCACAGAGTGGCAAGGTTACATAGTGTGGATATGGCAGCAGCAGCAGCATCAGGATACTATAAAGTGGCAAGGTTACATAGTGTGGATATGGCAGCAGCAGCATCAGGATACCACAGAGTGGCAAGGTGACATAGTGTGGATATGGCAGCATCAGGATACCACAGAGTGGCGAGGTGACATAGTGTGGATATGGCAGCAGCACCATTAGGAGACCACAAAGTGACCCGGTGACAGAGTGGGGCGGTGGGTGGTAATAACAGTACCCACTAACAAAGGTGTGTGAAAGAAGGAGCACTTGGCATCAGATGTATGGCATCAGGCGGTTGGCAGCATCAGATTAGTAGCTGAGGCAGGTATCCAGATGAATCTGTTCTCTTTTGTCAAAGTGTTGGTGTGGCACCATGGATGATCTAGTCTGATACATCTGGAATTGCTGGGTGGAAATCCTGGCTGATCTACGCCTGATTCATCTTGACAAAGGTCAGTCTCTTCACATTTTGGGTGGACAGGCAAGTTCTCTATGGGATAACTATGGCCCTCGCCGCACTAAACACCTGCTCTGATGCCACACTACTGGCCGGGCAGGCCAGCTTTTCCAGGGAAAACTCTGCTAGTTGTGGCCACAAATCCAGTTTAACCACCCAGTAGTCCAGCGGATCTTTAATGTGGGTTGGCAGGGTACTGTCCAAGTATGTCACAACCTGCTGGTTCAGGTCCTGCTCCAGGTCTACCTGCTGCTGCTGGTTTCGTAGTTTTTTCACTATGCAGTTGAAGAAAGCTGCTCATCAGCAACTGTAGACTCAGGCTGCTGCTGATGGAGCTGGTACTGCTCCTGCCACCCCACCTCTCCCCAGCAGCCGTGTTAGTGGAACGTGAGCGCAGAGGGCCCCCCCGGTCAGATCTGCGAGAGGATGGAAGCTGGCGCAGATAGGCAGCGGCCAACTAACTGTAGTAGTTCAGTTTGTCCTCCCTCTCAGTGGGTGTAAAAAAGGCTCCCATTTTGGACCGGTAGTGAGGGTCCAACAAGGTGGAGAGCCAGAAGTCATCCCTCTGCCGAATGGTGACAATTCGTCTGTCACTGCGCAAGCAAGTGAGCATGCATCGGGCCATTTGTGCAAGTAACTCGAAAGGGACTCCGTGCCTCCATCTCCACTGCATACTGCCACGGTGTGTCTGGGTCCTCTGCCTCGTCTTCCTCATTGTTCTGTAGCTCCTCTGGCTGCTCCTGCTCCTCCTCTCCTGTAACCAGAATATAAAAACCACCCATTTTGCTACACATTGCTTGTGCATGAATGTCCTCCTCCTCCTCCAGTTCAGCCCCCACATGGCTCATGTGGCCGTGAGATCTAGGCGCCACGTCTCCAGTGCCCTGACCAGCTTCTGTTCCAGGACATGAAGCAGTGGAATGACCTTGTTCATCCTGTAGTCCTGGTGACTGAAAAATAATGTGGCGTCCTCAAAGAGCCTTAGCAAACAGCAGGTGTCACGCATGAGCTGCTACTGGCTGCCACAGGGTAGTACTCCTATCCGCTTGCATCATCAAGAAATCTTTGATGGCCATTCTCTGTTCATATAGTCGGTCCAACATATGGAGGGTGGAAACGTTGCATATCAGCCTATGTTGGGGAATGTTGTTCTGCCGCTGCAGCTCAAGGAGTGTGTGCTTTGCGGTGTACGAGTGGCTGAAGTTCATGCAAAGATTCCTGCCCATTTTTAGGATGTCTTGCAGATGGCTGGAAGACTTCAGGAACCGCTTGACCACCAGATTGAACACGTGTGCCATGCAGGGCGCATGGCTCAGCCCTCCTTGACGCAGTGCTGACACCATGTTCTTCCCGTTGTCGGTCACCATGATTCCGATTTTGAGTTGTCGAGGAGAAAGCCGGGATTCGATTTTTTCATGAATCACACAGAGCAGTTCCTCCCCTGTGTGACTCCGTTCGTCAATGCAAACCAGGTGCAGAACAGCATGACACCGCCGTGCCCTGTACATGTGGTGCATTGGAGGGGCACTGTGACTTGTCCGTGCAGTGGAGGCAGAGGACATGGTGAATTGTGAGGAGGCAGAGGCGCACATTGTTGCAGGAGTGAGAACGGCGTGAGAACGTGGAGGCCAGGGCCGGGCCGACACAGAGGCTGGGGAGGCTCCAGCCTCTGGGCGCTCCAGCCTCAGGGCGCAGCAGGGGCCGGAGACCGGTCACCGCCGGAGTCAAACACTTTAAGTCCCCCAGGCGGCAGGCCAGACAGTGGCGAGCCGGCGGCAGGCAAGCGCTTGCTGCCGCTTGAGTTGTGATGTGACAGCAGTGCGCCGCGCGAGTGCCGACTCGCCGAGTGCGGTACTTAAAAGACAGAGACATCATGCATCACAGCCGGTGATTCAAAGGACCCAGGAGGGAGCCGACAGCGGCAGAAGAACGGTGGGCGGGCCCAGAGTGTGATGCGTCACGCTGATGTCACGCTGCGCCAGGCAGAGCCCGCCCACTGACTGAATTCTTCTCCCGACTCCTGCGCCTGCTGCCTTCTCCAAGTTCTCCCGCCTCAGCTCAGGGCCAGGCAGCCTGCCCACTGTGCCCAGCTGTCCTGGTGTGGACTGTAGTCTCAGAGTAGAATCAGTCTGTTGTACAGTACTACACCACTTGTCTTGCCTCCAGTAATAAAGTGCCCTGCCTCTGTATAACTTGTAAGTAGTAGGCGGCGCCAAAATCTCAGGGAGGGAGACAGTTTGAAAAATAAAAATGTGATTTTTACAGTGCCTGCTGGGAAGGGGGGGGGGGGGGATGGATGGATGCATATGAGGCATAAAAGCAAAGCTCTGCAGATGTGACTGTATTGGGTCAGTCAATCACTAAATGAACCCTGTTATGGGGAGAAACTGTGGATGACACTATTTGTCATACACAGACAGTCTGTGTATGACAAATAGTGTCATCCGCAGTTTCTCCCCATAACAGGTTTCATTTAGTGATTGACTGACCCAATACAGTCACATCTGCAGAGCTTTGCTTTTATAGTAGTAGAATACAGTCACATTGCACGGGCCCTGCTGTCATTATAAAAGCAAATGCGACCCCACACCTCTTTTATTGGTGGTCAGTAAATGGGTCTGTCACAGACCCATTTACTGACCACCAATAAAAGAGGTGTGGGGTCGCATTTGCTTTCATAATGACAGCAGGGCCCGTGCAATGTGACTGTATTCTACTACACCCCCCCGCTCACTGGATATAATCTTATTAACTATATAACCGGGCCCCGCTAGCGCTGTCATCATAAAAGCAGATACAGCACCACAGCCTCACCCCTTGTATTTGGGGGTCATTCCTACACGGACCCTGTTATGGGGGGGATTCCCCCCATAACAGTGTCATCCTCAGATCCCCCCAATAGCAGTGTCATCCACCACAGATCCCCCCATAACAGTGTCATCCACCACAGATCCCCCCATAACAGTGTCAACCACTACAGATCCCCCCATAACAGTGTCATCCACCACAGATCCCCCCATAGCAGTGTCCTCCACCACAGATCCCCCATAGCAGTGTCATCCACCACAGATCCCCCCATAACAGTGTCAACCACTACAGATCCCCCATAACAGTGTCATCCACCACAGATCCCCCCATAGCAGTGTCATCCAGCACAGATCCCCCATAGCAGTGTCATCCACCACAGATCCCCCATAGCAGTGTCATCCACCACAGATCCCCCATAGCAGTGTCATCCACCACAGATCCCCCATAGCAGTGTCATCAACACATCCTCCATAACAGTGTCATCGAAAGATCCCCCCATAATAGTGCCATCCACAGATCCCACATAACAGTGTTGTCATCCACAGACCTGCCCGATCTGGAGATTGCTCAGGGAGTCCCATCCTGTGGATGGGGGATACATTTTAAATAACAGGACAACCCCTTTAAAGTCATACAAGTCTGCATTTATTTTCATTTCCCTCCTCTGTGCCCCAATATAGTACAGCCCCCATATAGTATAGGCTCCCCCATCTGTGCTGTCATATAGTACAGATTCCTTTTCTCTGTGTTGCCATGTTTAGTGGGCTTTATTACTGTGTGGGGCAATACGCATTGGGAGTTTGTACAGAGGTGGGGATGGTGCTGGAATCATGGAATGAGAAGCCTAAACTATTAGTTTTGCAGATTCTGCGGAGACGAGTGGTGGCCAGAAAAAGACTGATTCCAATCAAAGAAGACGTCGCCTTTGATTCACCCTTGAGTCGCCCTGTGAGTCAATATTTATGTACTTTTAATCACTTATGGTTTGCAGAATCTGTGTAGTGCTAGTATTTTCCACTATATTGTCATATTGGTTTTAATTTAGTTACAGTGTGGTGTTAGTATCCAGTCACTATGCGGGGGTCATTCCTGTTAGATTCTATATTTATATGGATCTAAAGAGGTTGTGCATTTGTTTACAGCTATAGTTAATTGGTACATAATCATTAAACTGCGCATACTTATGTGTGATTACAACAGTAAGTATTTAGTAAAGACTCCACAAGTTGATGGGGGGGGGGGCGCACTTGGGAAGCTCAGCCTCTGTTGGTGGTTGACCTTGTCCCAGCCCTGGTGGAGGCGGTAGCTGCGTGACCTCGCCAAGTTGCTGGTGTGGCTGTGCAGGAACCACATTCACCCAGTGAGCCATAGTTAGTGATGAGCGGGAGGTGCCATCTTTGATTTTGCGATATTTCGCGAATATTCGATTGAATATTCGTCTTATATTCGTCGGAGTCGATTCTATTTATCGAGAATAATATGCGATTTAATTTTTCCCGTATTGCGATTTTTGAACTGTATAAGGCAACTTTCCTATTGGTTGGCTTTGGCTATTGGCTAATATGTGTATTTTACAAATATTCGCTATATTGCTATATATTCTCGTTTTAGAAAATGTCGAATATTCTAAAAAACAAAGTTATAGAAATATAGCGAATATTCGTAAAATACACATATAGACTGCAATTTAGCTAATATAGTGCTATAATCTTTTTTTTTATAGTCAATTTTTTTTTTCTCTTCTGAACTTCAGATTTGGAAAAAAATGTACACTATTAAAAAAAAATACTATAGCGCTATATTAGCTAAATTGCAGTCTATATGTGTATTTCAGGAATATTCGCTATATTGCTATAACTTTGTTTTTTTTTAAATATGCCGAATATAAAAAAAAAAAAAAAAGTTATAGCAATATAGTGAATATATTCGTTATTTAGAATATATATATATTTTTTTCAATCTGTACTGTTATTCCACTTTGGCATACTCCTCCCCGACCAGCGTCCCCATCACCATGGGAACGCCTGTGGGTTAGAATAGACCATCGCATCTGATTTTTCACAATCTCAGGGAAAACTCAGATCCGATGGTATTTTCTAACCCACAGGCGTTCCCATGGTGACGGGGATGCTTGTCGGGGAGGAGTATGTGAACAACTGTACAGATTGGAAAAATAAAGGCGAATATTCTAAATAACGAATATATTCACTATATTGCTATATATTAGTTTTTTAGAATATTTGTCATTTTTTTTCCATATGAAAACATGATTCCTTCCTTCTTAAGTTGCTTGTAGGCCAATGACTCATCGACCCACAAGAAAGAAGCAGGAAGGAATCATGTTTTCAGATGTTAAAAAATGATGAATATTCGATATTCACGATTAATATTCGCTATTTGAATATTGACACTCAACACAAATCATAGTTACAGCTCCACACGTCGGCAATGCCGTGCACTTTGGCAGACACCGACAGGCTCAAGGACTGGTCCACTTTCTGTTCTACATATTCGTGCAGGGCAGGTACTGCCTTTTTCGCAAAGAAATGATGGCTTGGGACTCTCCACCTTGGCTCGGTACAAGCCATGAGAAAGGGAGGGATTGCAGCACCAGCAACTTAGACAGGAGCATGTTCAGATTCTGCGCCGTTGGATGCGGCTTACAGCAAATACTCATTATTGGGTTCTATATACCTCTTTCCACAAAATACTGAGAGAGGGGATTGATACACCGGCTTCCACCAAATATTGATTAATGGGTTTGATTTACCGGCTTCCAGCAAATACTCATTATTGGGTTCTATATACCTGTTTCTGCTATTGGAATAAGTAATTGCAACAGGTGTGATATACAGTTGCAAGAAAAAGTATGTGAACCCTTTGGAATGATATGGATTTCTGCACAAATTGGTCATAAAATGTGATCTGATCTTCATCTAAGTCACAACAATAGACAATCACAGTCTGCTTAAACTAATAACACACAAAGAGTTAAATGTTACCATGTTTTTATTGAACATGTAAACATTCACCGTGCAGGTGGAAAAAGTATGTGAACCCTTGGATTTAATAACTGGTTGAACCTCCTTTGGCAGCAATAACTTCAACCAAACGTTTCCTGTAGTTGCAGATCAGACGTGCACAACGGTCAGGAGTAATTCTTGACCATTCCTCTTTACAGAACTGTTTCAGTTCAGCAATATTCTTGGGATGTCTGGTGTGAATCGCTTTCTTGAGGTCATGTCACAGCATCTCTATCGGGTTGAGGTCAGGACTCTGACTGGGCCACTCCAGAAGGCGTGTTTTCTTCTGTTTAAGCCATTCTGTTGTTGATTTACTTCTATGCTTTGGGTCATTGTCCTGTTGTAACACCCATCTTCTGTAGAGCTTCAGCTGGTAGACAGATGGCCTTAAGTTCTCCTGCAAAATGTCTTGATAAACTTGGGAATACATTTTTCCTTTGATGATAGTAATCCGTCCAGGCCCTGATGCAGCAAAGCAGCCCCAAACCATGATGCTCCCACCACCATACTTCACAGTTGGGATGAGGTTTTGAGGTTGGTGTGCTGTGCCTCTTTTTCTTCACACATAGTGTTGTGTGTTTTTTCCAAACAACTCAACTTTGGTTTCATCTGTCCACAGAATATTTTGCCAGTACTGCTGTGGAACATCCAGGTGCTCTTGTGCAAACTGTAAACGTGCAGCAATGTTTTTGGACAGCAGTGGCTTCCTCTGTGGTATCCTCCCATGAAATCCATTCTTGTTTAGTGTTTTACGTATCGTAGATTTGCTAACAGGGATGTTAGCATATGCCAGAGACTTCTGTAAGTCTTTAGCTGACACTTTATGATTCTTCTCCACCTCATTGAGCAGTCTGCGCTGTGCTCTTGCAGTCATCTTTACAGGACGACCACTCCTAGGGAGAGTAGCAGCAGTGCTGAACTTTCTCCATTTATAGACAGTTTGTCTTACCGTGGACTGATGAACAGCAAGGCTTTTGGAGATACTTTTATAACCCTTTTTAGCTTAATGCAAGTCAACAATTCTTAATCGTAGGTCTTCTGAGAGCTCTTTTGTGCGAGGCATCATTCACATCAGGCAATGCTTCTTGTGAAAAGCAAACCCAGAACTGGTGTGTGTTTTTTATAGGGCAGGGCAGCTGTAACCAACACCTCCAGTCTCATCTCATTGGTTGGACTCCGGTTGGCTGACACCTTACTCCAATTAGCTCTTGGAGATGTCATTAGTCTAGGGGTTCACATACTTTTTCCACCTGCACTGTAAATGTTTACATGATGTGTTCAATAAAAACATGGTAACATTTAATTCTTTGTGTGTTATTAGTTTAAGCAGACTGTGATTGTCTATTGTTGTGACTTAGATAAATATCAGATCAGATTTTATGACCTATTTGTGCAGAAATCCATATCATTCCAAAAGGTTCACATACTTTTTCTTGCAACTGTACCTGTTATCCCCCCAAAATTTTTTATTGAGGGGTGTGATATAATATACCTTCTAACATAGAAAGTATATTATAGTGCATTTGTATTGGGCAGCAGTTGTGTGCGGTTCTGCTGAGACACCGCAGCTATATAGAGGGACAAACACTATTGGAATAACTAATTGCAACTGGTGTGATATACCTGTCGCCCCCCCCCCCCCCCCCCCCAAAAAAAAAAAAAAACTTCCACAAAATACTGATAGAGGGGATTGATATATCGGCTTCCACCAAATAATTATTGAGGCCTGCGATATACCTGCGTCCACCAAATATTGATTAAGGGGTTTGATATACCAGCTTCCAGCAAATACTTATTATTGGGTTCTATATACCTGTTTCCACAAAATACGTATACAGGGTATTGCTATACCGGCTTCCACAAATATTGATCAAAGGCAGGGGCGTACATGGAAATCACTGGGCCCCATGGCAAGAATCTGAATTGGGCCCCCTTGTGAGTGACCCATCGCACCCCTTAGGGTATGTGCACATCTACTGCAGAGGTTCCAGCAAAAGCCTCTGTGGCAGATTCTAGCAAAAACAAAGAGCGAAACAATCTTGAATGACCTCATTATTGTGAATGGGATCCGGCAGGTGTCAGCAGTGTTTGGCATATGCTGGATCTGGCGATTCTGGTATTCTGCTGGTGGCTGGAACAGAATACCAAAATCTGCTGGCAAGTGATTACCTAGCCTTACCCGATGAACTGTGCCCGCTGCTGCTACTTCTTATATGTGTGTCACCCTTCTCCATGGACTGTGCCTGTTCCTGCTTCACCTCCTCCCCGATGCTGACTTACCGTTTGTGCTGCGGGCCTGGGGCAGATCTTCACTAGTCTGAAGTCCGGACTGGGGATAGTGTGGGATCAGGTCAGGTCTGGACTGGTCAGTCAGGTCACAGTGTGTCACGTGCTGGCAGAGAAACAGGACAGGGACATTTTCCAAAGTGCAGACACAGAAATCTAAAGGATTTTATCCAGTTACAAATGATATTTTTCTGACTGCTGCAGAACCTCATAATACACAGCTCAGCTGCTGCAGAACCTCATAATACACACCTCAGCTGCTGCAAAACCTCATAATACACACATCAGCTGCTGCAGAACCTTACAATCAACACCTCAGCTGCTGCAGAACCTCCTAATGCACACCTCAGCTGCTGAACTTCATAATACACACCTCAGCTGCTGCAGAACCTCCTAATGCACACCTCAGCTGCTGAACTTCATAATACACACCTCAGCTGCTGCAGAAACTCCTAATACACACCTCAGCCACTACAAGACATCATAGTACACACCTCAGCTGCTGCAGAGCCTCCTAATACACACCTCAGCTGCTGCAGAACCTCCTAATACACACCTCAGCTGCTGCAGAACCTCCTAATACACACCTCAGCTGCTGCAGAACCTCCTAATACACACCTCAGCTGCTGCAGAACCTCATAATACACACCTCAGCTGCTGCAAAACCTCATAATACACACCACAGCTGCTGCAGAACCTTATAATAAACACCTCAGCTGCTGCAGAACCTCCTAATACACACCTCAGCTGCTGAACTTCATAATACACAGCTCAGTTGCTGCAGAACCTCATAATACACAGCTCAGCTGCTGCAGAACCTCCTAATAAATACCTCATCTGCTGCAGAACCTCCAAATACACACCTCATCTGCTGCAGAACCTCCTGATACACACCTCAGCTGCTACAGAACCTCCTATTCCATAACTCAGCTGCTGCAGAACCTCATAATACACACCTCAGCTGCTGCAGAACCTCCTAATACACACCTCAGCCACTACAAGACATCATAGTACACACCTCAGCGGCTGCAAAACCTCATAATACACCTCAGCTGCTGCAGAACCTCATAATACACACCTCAGCTGCTGCAGAACCTCCTAATACACACCTCAGCCACTACAAGACATCATAGTACACACCTCAGCTGCTGCAGAGCCTCCTAATACACACCTCAGCTGCTGCAGAACCACATAATATACACCACAGCTGCTGCAGAACCTTATAATAAACACCTCAGCTGCTGCAGAACCTCCTAATGCACACCTCAGCTGCTGCAGAACCTTATAATTCACACCTCAGCTGCTGAACTTCATAATACACAGCTCAGCTGCTGCAGAACCTCCTAATAAATACCTCAGCTGCTGCAGAACCTCCTGATACACACCTCAGCTGCTACAGAACCTCCTATTTCATAACTCAGCTGCTGCAGAACATCATAATACACACCTCAGCTGCTGCAGAACATCATAATACACACCTCAGCGGCTGCAGAACATTATAATAGTAACAAGGGAACTATAAGTCTCATCATCACCAGATTGTTATTGGAAATTAGGGAGCAACACAGGGAGAGGTAAAATGGAGAGAACTACAACTCCCAGCATGTGCAGGCTGTTATTATCGGATACAAGTAGATATTACACAGAGAGAGCATTAGGCCGGGTTCACATCATCATTTCGTTTTCCGTTCTTCTGATCCGCCAGATGAACAGAAAAATAAAGAAAAAAACGGATCCTGTATTTCAGTTTCAATTCTGCACATTTGGCATTCGTTTATGCAATTTCTGTCGGAGATCCGTTATTTTAGACGGAAAAAAGTCCTGCACACAAAACGGAAAACTAAACGGTGATGTTAACCCAGCCTAATCAGAGAGAACTACAACTCCCAGCATGTCCAGAATATTATAGGACATCATCTAGTTGTACTAGGTGAGAGCTTTAAAAAGAATTAACTATAACTCCCAGTATGGCCAGACTGTATTAGAGAATACGTTGGAGACACACTGACTGGAACCCATGCAAAGTGCTGCTGTCCACACCAACATTAAAAGGACACAGCACACACCACAAACCACACAGGAACCCAGGAAACCCATAGCTGCAATAAACATAAGACACCATAAAAACATCTACTATCCTCTATGACCACAAGGGTGGCCCTCACTGGACAGATGGAATAAGAAGACCAGGAGGATAGCTCCAGCATACACCATGGCTAGAGTACCCCTCAGCTTCAGGCATCCAGCAGAGGCTAAATAGCACAAGCAGCCGCACCCACCCACACATAAACCCAGTGTTCACAAAACACTAGGAAGGGAGTTAACCCTTCCAACACCAGACAAGGGAAGGAAGCCACTCAAAGGGGAAGTGCACACACAAGCATAAAAAGCTACACGTTGCCGCAGGCAACAAAATGCGTGGCAACCATGTCACGGCAATCACCCAGAAGGCCGAGACACTGTCACCGCATGCACACACAGCAACACGTTGCCGCAGGCAACCGCAAGTGTAGCAACAGTGTCACACGCACACCATAAGCCGTGAAAGATATGCCACAGGTCTTTCACCAGTCCTCTGCACTGGTCACATGATGATGACATCACCAACGGTCCTTTAGACTTCTGCTGCTCTGCTAATTCTTGGCTTCCTGCACTGGTCGCATGGTTGATGACATCACCAAAGGTCCTTCTTCACCTCTTACATTCTTAGGTAGCCCTACAAGTGTAATTAGTGGGCGGGGCCTAACCTCCCCTCTGGGCCCCCTTACTCCAGGGGCCCCATAGCAGATGCGTGGTCTGCCTCTATTGGAGGTACACCACTGATTAAAGGGTTTGATTTACAAGCTTCCAGCAAATAGTCATTATTGGGTTCTATATACAGTGGGGGAAATAATTATTTGACCCCTCACTGATTTTGTAAGTTTGTCCAATGACAAAGAAATGAAAAGTCTCAGAACAGTATCATTTCAATGGTAGGTTTATTGTAACAGTGGCAGATAGCACATCAAAAGGAAAATCGAAAAAATAACTTTAAATAAAAGATAGCAACTGATTTGCATTTCATTGAGTGAAATAAGTATTTGAACCCTCTAACAAAAAAAGACTTAATACTTGGTGGAAAAACCCTTGTTTGCAAGCACAGAGGTCAAACGTTTCTTGTAATTGATGACCAAGTTTGCGCACATTTTAGGAGGAATGTTGGTCCACTCCTCTTTGCAGATCATCTCTAAATCCCTAAGGTTTCGAGGCTGTCTCTGTGCAACTCTGAGCTTGAGCTCCCTCCATAGGTTTTCGATTGGATTAAGGTCCGGAGACTGACTAGGCCACTCCATGACCTTAATGTGCTTCTTCTTGAGCCACTCCTTTGTTGCCTTTGCTGTATGTTTTGGGTCATTGTCGTGCTGGAACACCCATCCACGACATTTTCAGTTTCCTGGCAGAGGGAAGGAGGTTGTCGCTCAGGATTTCACGATACATGGCTCCGTCCATTTTCCCGTTTATGCGAATAAGTTGTCCTGTGCCCTTAGCAGAAAAACACCCCCAAAGCAAAATGTTTCCACCCCCATGCTTGACGGTGGGGACGGTGTTTTGGGGGTCATAGGCAGCATTTTTCTTCCTCCAAACACAGCGAGTTGAGTTAATGCCAAAGAGCTCTATTTTGGTCTCATCAGACCACAGCACCTTCTCCCAGTCACTCTCTGAATCATTCAGGTGTTCATTGGCAAACTTCAGACGGGCCTGCACATGTGCCTTCCTGAGCAGGGGGACCTTGCGAGCCCTGCAGGATTTTAATCCATTGCGGTGTAATGTGTTTCCAATGGTTTTCTTGGTGACTGTGGTCCCTGCTAATTTGAGGTCATTAACTAACTCCTCCCGTGTAGTTCTAGGATGCTTTTTCACCTTTCTCAGAACCATTGACACCCCACGAGGTGAGATCTTGCGTGGAGCCCCAGAGCGAGGTCGATTGATGGTCATTTTGTGCTCCTTCCATTTTCGAACAATCGCACCAACAGTTGTCACCTTCTCTCCCAGCTTCTTGCTAATGGTTTTGTAGCCCATTCCAACCTTGTGCAGGTCTACAATTTTGTCTCTGACATCCTTGGACAGCTCTTTGGTCTTTCCCATGTTGGAGAGTTTGGAGTCTGCTTGATTGATTGATTCTGTGGACAGGTGTCTTTTATACAGGTGACTAGTTAAGACAGGTGTCCTTAATGAGGGTGACTAATTGAGTAGAAGTGTCTAACCACTCTGTGGGAGCCAGAACTCTTAATGGTTGGTAGGGGTTCAAATACTTATTTCACTCAATGAAATGCAAATCAGTTGCTATCTTTTATTTAAAGTTATTTTTTCGATTTTCCTTTTGATGTGCTATCTGCCACTGTTACAATAAACCTACCATTGAAATGATACTGTTCTGAGACTTTTCATTTCTTTGTCATTGGACAAACTTACAAAATCAGTGAGGGGTCAAATAATTATTTCCCCCACTGTACCTGTTTCCACAAAATACTGATACAGGATATTGATATACTTGCTTTCACAAAATATTGATTAAGGCATACAATATACCTGCTTCCACAAATACTGCTCTTCTATAGGGACTTTGTCACAGGGTCATTTTGAAAATGACAGGCAGAGGAAGAGACAGGCCATTCTGCAGGGGTGGTAGGGGTCGGGCAGGTGCACCAGGCCGGAGCCTAAGTGAGAAGTTGGAGAAGGTGCGTGCGATTACTTCAAAGGACGCACCAGAGTTGGTTGAGTGGCTCACTCAGCCTTCCGCTTCTGTACCCTTCTTATCCTCTGTATTAGCACCCTCCTCACTGTCTACTGTGTGCACCCCAAAGACACCACCACCATCACAACCATAGCCCCTCCACTCGAGTCAGAGGAATTATTTTACCATCTATCCCCAGAACTTACCGAAGCGCAGCCATTCTTGGCATCGGATAAGGAAGAGGAGGTAGCAACGGCCGCCACCCAGCGGTCTGACGACAGTACCCAGATCAGCCCAAGGAGGGTGGTCCCCACTGTTGCTGCCTACTTCGCAATCTCTAATGTCAGTGATGGTTAGATGACAATGATGACGTGTCGATGGATGTCACGTGGGTGCCCACAAGAGAGGAAGAGGGGGGGAGTTCAGAGGGAGAGATGGAGCAGCAAATAGGGAGGAGAAGGAGGAGAAGCAGGCAGAACTTGCAGTGCACACGAGGCAAAAAGCAGACTGCTAATGTATCTTGAGCGAGCTATCCACCATGCACAGTCACATCTGGTGCTCCCAGGACGCCGGCACATGGCTCCGCAGTGTGGGCTTTTTTTAACGTGTCCGCTGCTGACAATAGTGTTGCCACCTGCAGCCTGTGCTGTCAACGCATAAGTCACAACAAGCCCAACACTCAACTAGGGATATCCGCCTTAAGAAGGCACCTGGCCTCCCATCACCAAGCCCAGTGGGATCAACGCTGTCATAACCCACAAAGCCACTCTCCTGGCGCTCCACATCCTGCCTCTTCTCCTTCTCTTTCTCCTCTCTCCTCCCATTTGTCCTCCACTCCACCTTCCACTGTGCAGTTGTCGCGTTCCTCTGGCAAAAGGCAATCTTCCGTGGCCCAAATGTTTGAACGTAAAAGGTTGATGACGCAGGATAACCCTCTTGCCCAACGGCTGACCACCAGCTTGTCGGAACTGCTAGCCTGCCAACTACTGCCATATAAACTGGTGGACTCTGAAAATTTAGAATATTTGTGGCCATTGGCACACCGCAGTGGAAGTTCCACGGAAGGAAATATTTCCCTCAGAAGGGTATCCCAGGAGCTATATGGCCATGTTGAGCGGCAAGTGAATGTATCTCTGGCACACAGTGTCGGTGCCAAGATACATCTGACCACAGACACGTGGTCTAGTAAACACGGGCAGGGAAGGTACATAACTTTTACTGCCCACTGGGTGACCCCTCTGACGGCTGTGAAGCATGCAACCCGTGGCACCCGTGTGGATTTGGTGTTACCGCCACTGTTTACATGCAGGCCTGCCTATTCTTCTCCTCCTCCTACTCCATCCTCCATCTCCTCCTCGGGTGACTCCTCCTTCTTTTCCACTGCTACCGCCTCTTACTCTGCACCCCCTCCCCCAGCTCCCCAGAACCTATTCGACGGGCCAGGTGAGACGTTGCCATGCTGTGCTGCGTCTGTTGTGCCTGGAAGCCAAGAACCCCACCGGTCCTGCACTCCTTTTAGCTCTGCGATCTCAGGCCTATCAGTGGCTATACCCGCTCAATTTGACAGTTGGTAAAGTGGTGTGCGATAGCGGTGCCGATTTGCTGAGCGCGCTGGAACAGGGCAAAGTGACACACGTGCAATGCATGGCACACGTCCTGAACTTAGTCATGCAGCGATTCTTTGCCAAATACCCCAGGGTCCAGGACGTCTTGCGGCAGGCCAGGAAAATCTCTGCCCATTTTAGAAGATCTTACACAGCCATGGCTCGCCTTGCTGACTTTCAGCGGCGACACCACCTGCCCGTCAGACGTCTGATTTGTGACTGCCCAACGTGATGGAACTCAACCTTGTATATGCTTGATAGGCTACTCCAGCAGAAAAGTGCCGTTAACGACTACCTGTTCGAACTCTGCGGCAGGACAGGTTCTGAGGAGCTTGGTTTCTTTTTCACCGCACCAGTGGCTGCTCATGCGCATCGCATGCAGACTTCTGCAGCCATTTGATGAGATCACCAAACTGGTCAGTCACAGCCAGGGCACCATCAGTGACATCGTACCTTACACCTTCTTTCTGAAGCGTTCATTACGTCGTGTCATTGATCAAGCAGTCGAGGAGCAGGAGCAGGAAGATGAGTAAGTCGCAATGCTGAATGAATTCCCAGGGGGACTACTCCATCTGAGACAAGTCAACAACAGGAGTCTGAAGAGGAGTCAGAGGAGGATGGTGCCAGGTGGGAGGAGGAGCAAAAAGAGCATGCTTTAAACGTTTCTGGGATCCCTGTTGTTGTCCGTGGCTGGGGGGAGGAGACCGAGGACGACATTCTCCTGGGCGATGAGCAGGAGCCAGGCCGCTCCACTGCTTCCAATTTAGTGCAAATAGGGGCCTTCATGCGCCAGTGTTTGGAGAGGGATCCCCTTATATAACGCATAAAGGGCAAGGACCAGTACTGGGTAGCAACGTACTTAGAGCCCCGGTACAAATACAAAATACAAAGGAAAAATGATGATGTTTAGGAGAGGCTGCCGTGTGTGGTTCTTTGAGTGTCTGGGCACCAGGCACAACCAAGGACTGAAAATGTGAAGCCAAAGGAAAAATGATAACCACAATAGACCAAAAGGCGCCAGTCCGAATAATAATAATAGGAATAATTAGGAGTAAGGAATAGATTAGAGGAGTGGGATGTACAGTAAATGCCCACTTAATGCCTTATAGGATACACCAGAACACCTAGGTTCAAAGGAGGGTGTTAATAGGAAAAATATAATAAAATTAAAAAATATAAAATCTGATATACCTTGAAAGATATTCAGAATCACTAAATTATATCAATCAAATTAAAACAATTAAGTGACGTACTTCACTCACTTGACAGGTAGGATTTCCTATTGGGATAAAGCTCAAGACACCCAAAGAAATCCTCCCTATCCTGGATCGCCTGTAGAATCTTAGGATGAAGCAGCAGTCCGAACCCCGGATACTTCTTGCAATTTCCTTTATTGGTATAAAAGCAGGATATAAAGCTCAACGCTAGGGTTGAGCGAACCCGAACTGTAAAGTTCGGGTTCGTACCGAACTTTAGGATTTTTGGAGCCCGGACCCGAACATTTCCGTAAAAGTTCGGGTTCGGTGTTCGGCGCTTTCTTGGCGCTTTTTGAAAGGCTGCACAGCAGCCAATCAACAAGCGGTTAACTGTCTGACCTTAGAAGCCATCACAGCCATGCCTACTAATGGCATGGCTGTGATTGGCCAGAGCAGCATGTGACCCAGGCTCTATATAAGCTTGGGTCACATAGCGCTGCACGTCACTCTGCTCTGATCAGTGTAGGGAGAGGATGCTGCCGGACTTGTGATTTCAGGGAGAGAATAGAAGAGAATCTAACTCAGCGATCTACAGACAAATAGTTGTGTGGGTGAAGGGCACAATCGTTTTACCCTGCCCTGAGCCCATTGATCGTCGTCAGCGGCCATTTTATGCAAGCTCAGTGCACCAGAACTGCATCTGAGCTTTTGGGACATTGCAAATCACCATTTTTTTGGGCAATCTACAACATCTGGATTAGTCAGTGTGCAATTTAAGCTAGAAATACACCCATCATTTTCTGGGCTTTGAAATACACATTTTTTTCTTTGAAAAACTGTATTTTCCAGACCTGCAAGTGTTAAATTCAAGTTTAATATATACAGCTTTCATATTCTGTTACAAAAAAAAAACACTTTTTTGGCAATCTACAACATCTGGATTAGTCAGTGTGCAATTTAAGCTAGAAATACACCCATCATTTTCTGGGGTTTGAAAAACACACTTTTTTGACAAAAAACACTATTTTCAGGCCTTGCAGCATCAGCACGTGTGAAATTACAGGCTTATATACTGCTGTCAAATTCAGATGTTAAACAAACACTCATTTGGGCACAAAAAATTTAGTTGGCAACCTTTGATGCAAATGTCATTGTGAGATACACCCTTAATACATTTGGGTTACATTCAGAGATTTTAAATACTGCCATTTGGTGCAACAATATTGAATTCAGGCCTACACTGGTTCAGGCCGTGTGAGATACCCCCTCTACATACAGGGGTTTGAATTAGGCATTTGAAATACAGCCATTTAAAATACAGCCATTTTGTGAAAATAAATATTTAATTTAGGCCTACACTGGTTCAGGCCGTGTGAATTACCCCCTCTACATACAGGGGTTTGATTCAGGCATTTGAAATACAGCCATCTGAAATACAGCCATTTTGGGCAAAGAAATATTTAATTTAGGCCTACACTGGATCAGGCCGAGTGAGAAACACCCTTTACATACAGGGGTTTGATTCAGGCATTTGAAATACAGCCACTTTCGGCAAAAAAATCTTTAATTGAGGCCTAGTCTGGTTCAGGCCGTGTGAGATACACCCTTTACATACTGTCGTTCTATTCTACTATTAATTTAACACCCATTTAGGGCAAGATCCTAAATTTGAAAAATATGAGGAGTGTGTCAAACAAGGGACGTGGCCTAGGTCGTGGTGCTGATGGTGGAGCTCCTGTTGCAGGGAGAGGGCGTGGTCGATCTGTGCCAGCTACACGCACAAGTCAAACCCCTTCCTCAAGTGCGAGTAGGCGACAAAACCTGCAGCGGTATTTGGTTTGGCCTAATGCTGGTCTATGAATGGTGAGGCCTGAACAAGTACAGGCGATAGTAGATTGGGTTGCTGACAGTGGATCCAGTTTCTTTCACATTGTCTCCCACCCAGTCTCCTGCTGAAAGACCAAAGTTGGCACCTGTAGCCAATGTCCATCAGTCTTTCACCTCACCCCCTTGCAAATCAGCCAAGCAGTCTGAGCCCCAAGTCATGCAGCAGTCTCTTCTGCTTTTTGATGACTCTGTTAGCAGGGTTTCCCAGGGCCATCTACCTGGCCCTGCCCCAGAAGTTAAAGAGATTGAGTGCACCGATGCCCAACAACTAATCTTTCAAGATGAGTACATGGGAGGACCATCGCAGCACGTCTCGAATGATGACGAAACACAGGTGTCAACTGCTGGGGCTTTCGAAAGTGTGCAGACCTACAAGGAAGGCAGGGGTGAAGACTGGGTGGAAGATGATGTGGAGGACGATGAGTTCCTCGACCACACATGGAATCAAGGTCATGCGAGTGGCCTTTGTAGTTCGGAGGAAGAGGCGCTGGTCGCACAGAGCCACCAGCACAGCAGAAGAAGGAGCAGGGTGCAAAAGCGGAGCGGCCATCCTCCAGACAGTACGCCTCCTACTGCCACCGCAGCAAGGGACCGAGCACACCAAAGCCAGCTCCAAGGAGTTCCCTGGCGTGGCAGTTCTTCAGACAATGTGCTGATGACAAGACACGAGTGGTTTGCATGCTGTGCAATCAGAGCCTGAAGCGAGGCATAAACGTTCTCAACCTGAGCACAACCTGCATGACCAGGCATTTAAGTGCAAAGCACGAGCTGCAGTGGAGTAGACACCTCAAAAACCAAGAAAGGTCTCTGGCTGGCTCCTCCTGCTTCCTCTTCTGCTGCAGTCGTGGCCTCTTCATCCACCTCTGGAGTGACAGTGTCACCTGCCACCCCACAAACAGAGGATCTGCCAGAAACACCAACACCTGGGTCACTAAGCATCTCCACAATGTCCCATGCAAGAGTTCAGCTCTCCATATCCCAAACGCTTTAGAGGAAGAGGAAGTTACCCCCCTACCCACCCGCGATCCCTAGCCCTGCATGCCAGCATTTCTGAATTACTGGCCTTTAAAATGCTGTCATTCCGTCTGGTGGAGACGGATAGTTTTAAAGGCCTTTTGGCGGTGGCTGTCCCACAGTACGTCGTGCCCAGCCGCCACTACTTTTCAACGTGAGCCATCCCTTCCCTTTACAACCAAGTAGGGGACAAAATCAGGTGTGCACTGCGCAACGCCATCTGTGGCAAGGTGCACCTCCCTATGGATACGTGGACCAGTAAGCACGGTCCGGGCCATTATATCTCCATAACAGCACACTGGGTAAATGCAGTGGCGGCCGGGCCTGAGGCGGATAGCAGTTTGGCGCATGTCCTTCCACCACCGAGGATTGCAGGGTGCTTCAGTTTGCCTCCTGTTGCTTCCTCCTCCTACTCTGCTTCCTCATCCTCCATCAGCTCCTCATCCGGTCAGCGTAACACCTTCACCACCAACTTCAGCACAGTCAGGGGTAAATGACAGCAGGCAGTTTTAAAACTTATCTGTTTGGGGTACAAACCCCACACTGCGCAGGAGCTGTGGATGGGCCTTGAACAAGTGACCGATGAGTGGTTTGTGCCAGTCAGCCTCAAGCCCGGCCTGATGGTGTGCGATAATGGGCGAAATCTCGTAGCAGCTCTGGGACTAGCCGGTTTGACGCACATCCCTTGCCTGGCACATGTGCTGAATTTGGTGGTGCAGAGATTCCTTAAAACTTACCCCTCTATGTCAGAGCTGCTGCATAAAGTGCGGGCCGTCTGTGCGCGCTTTCAGCGTTCTCACCCTGCTGCTGCTCGCCTGTCAGTGCTGCAGTGTAACTTCAGCCTTCCCGCTCACCACCTCATATGCAACGTGCCCACAAGGTGGAACTCCACCTTGCACATGCTGGCCAGACTGTGCGAGCAGCAGCAGGCCATAGTGGAGTTTCAGCTGCAGCACGCACAAATGAGTCGCTCTGCGGAACAGCACCACTTCACAACCAATGACTGGGCCTCCATGCGAGACCTGTGTTCCTTTTTTCGCTGTTTCGAGTACTCCACCAACATGGCCAGTGCCGATAACGCCGTTTTCAGCGTTACTATCCCACTTCTATGCCTCCTTGAAAAAACGATCCTGGCGATGATGGAGGAAGATGTGGCACAGGAGAAGGAGGAGGAAGAGGGATCAATTCATACGGTTTCCAGACAGTCCTTACCAAGTGGCTCCAAGGGTGGATTCCTGCACCCACAAACCCAAGGTACATAATTGTTCAGCCAGGGCACAGTTCTGGAGGATGAGGAGGGGGAGGATGTGGAGAAGGAGATGGAGGAGGAGGAACCATGTTCACAGCAGGGTGGCACCCGGACCAGCTCATGGCCATCACTGGTGCGTGGATGGGGGGATACAGAGGACACAGATGATACACCTCTCACAGAGGACAGCCTTTAGTTGTCTCTGGGCAGCCCGACACACATGAGCGATTACATGCTGAAGTGTCTCCGCAACGACCGCCGAGTTGCCCACATTCTAACTTGTGCTGATTACTGGGTGGCCACACTGCTGGATCCCTGTTACAAGGACAACGTTTCATCCTTAATTCCCTCACTGGAGCGTGATCGTAAGATGCGCGAGTACAAACGCACGCTGGTAAACGTGCTGTTGGTGGCATTCCCACTTGACAGCGGGGGCACAGTGGAAGCACAAGGCGAAGGCAGAGGACGAGGAACAGGTCGCCAACGCAGCTGTGGCACCGTCAGCACCTCAGAAGGCAGGGTTAGCATGGCCGAAATGTGGAAAAGGTTTGTCAGCACGCCATAACAACCAGCACCACCAGCTGATATGGAACGTCTTAGCAGGAGGCAGCATTTCACCAACATGGTGGAGCAGTATGTGTGCACACGCCTACACGAACTGACTGACGGGTCTGCCCCCTTCAACTTCTGGGTCTCCAAATTGGGCACATGGCCTGAGCTTGCCCTTTACGCCTTGGAGGTGCTGGCCTGCCCTGCAGCCAGTGTATTATCTGAACGTGTGTTTAGCACGACTGGAGGGTTATATTTCCCAATGTTTTGGGGTGTACCCTAATTTAAAAAAATTTAAATACATTTTAAAACAAAAAGCAGTGTAGGCTACCTCCTCCTCCTCCACCGCCACTTCCACCGCCTCCTCAACCTCCTACTCCATATGGACCTGATCCTCCTAGATCATTTTTTATTTTTACGTATTTTATGTTATTTAAAGTAATTTCCCTATCCACATTTTTTTGCAGAGCACTTGCCATGCTCTTAACCACATTTTGACTACATTTACAGCCCTCTAGCCCTTTCCATGACATTTTTACAGCCATTTTAGTGCTCAAAAGTTTGGGTCCCCATTGACTTCAATGGGGTTCGGGTTCGGGGTCAAGTTCGGGTCAAGTTCGGGTCCCGAACTCGAACTTTTTTCCAAAGTTCGGCCGAACCCGTCGAACCCGAACATCCAGGTGTCCGCTCAACTCTAGTTATGTTCTTATGATTGCGCTCGGCTCTGCTGACTTGCCAGCACTCAATCTTCCTCCCTTAGGAGTGCTCTGTTTGTCTGCGCACCCCTTCTGCTATGTCTCTCCTCGATGCGTGCGCAGCCAGCGCGGCGTCCCACGTGCTAGTCGACACGATGTGGTCCCGCCAGTGCAGATCTCAAAACCAGGAGTAGACACAGCAAGATCCCGGGCATGGACACAACAAGGTACCAAAGGTCAATGCTGCAAGTGCTAGTGCAGCACGCCAGACCTGCAGGGTATAGCGAAGTGAGGTCACAGTTATGGGCAATCGAGGGTTACTCACTGTATTGGAGAACCCTGGGCAGACATGCGGCAGTGAAGGAGAGGTAGACACAAGTTCCTCTGGGGCACACTCCGTATGTAGGGACCAGGCCTGATGGTGGATGAGGTGCCCTGGATGTTACAGGTATTTTGAGTGCCTGGGGCAAGGTCCCTTTTGGATTCGTGACGCCAGTGCCTGTAACGGTGGCACACCGATTTATAGTAGTAATAAGTGAGGTACACAGGTGGTATAGTGAACCAAACGTTGCTTTACTTAAACAGTCCAACTTTGTACATCAAGATGGTAATGCAGTCCTTTATATCACAAGCTTCACAAGCAGGCTTATTTCACAAGATGGCAGGTATTAATCATGCAAGATACTCAGAGGGTAAATCCATAACACACTCAGAATCAGGTTGTACCTTCTCCTCAGAAATAGTGTACACTGTTCTTTTAGAACTCCTGTCTGGTTTCAATCCCAAGGCCCGGATGCCTAAATGCTGGCTTAAATCCTTGGTAAATATATATCTTCCTCCCGTATTAATTCTTGCTTTGCTTTATAGATCCTCTGCCTATTAGTTTACTTATCTGACTGGAAATATCCTTACTTGGCTTGAAGGTAACTGCAGGTTTCTCCCAGGAGGTCCTGTCCTTCTACTGGGGTGTCTTCTGAGCGAACTAAGGCTCTCTGGATCTTCAGGCAGGCTAGGATTCTTCACTAGCCTCCTGGTCATAGCTAGCAGCCAGGGCTATCAAGATGCATGTCAGGAGGAGGCCCTCAGCATATCTCTGGCTGGTGCCTTCTTACTTCTGTATCCACAGACTCCTGACTCTGAACTCCCTCCTCCCTGTCTGGGCCTGAACATTTATACTAGGGGCTCCCTATCTCCCTCTAGTGTCTGGGATGTCTAACTACACCCAACTAGGCCTGCTAAGCATTAACACAGGGGAACCATTGCATATAAAAGCACATAGAAAATACATTAAATGCATAATTAAATACAACATCTCTGTCCCTTGTGAGTAGGAGTAACACGCACACCAATTGACCCTTGTGTAGTGCCCACCTTTACCTAGTGGGACACTACATACTACCACGCTATAACGTTGCCCGTCCTCGGCGCAACATGGAGGGGCCCTGCCCAGCTGGATACTGCACCTGAAAAAGAGGAAATAATGCAAAGCAGGAAAAATACATCCACATTTGCGAAATACATTATATGTATACATCAGGCAGTTCCACTGGCTTAGGAACAAGTAACGGTGAAAAGGGGCGTCGTTCTCTTCTCTCAGGATATGTAAGGGAACAGGGGCGCTGACTTGGTGCAGCGTATCAATAATACCAGGATAGTCCATAAGTGCAAATTGTCCATAATAGAACAGTAGACAAAATATAAAACAATTAAAAGTTCTTGGAGGCTCAAGGAACAAATATGAGTCCGTACCCAGGTTTCTTTCTTATTTTAGAGCAAGTGTTTTCAAAAAGCCAGCAGAGGTAGAAGATCACAGAGGCTCACTTACAGTGGAGTCCATCTCTGGGCACATTTCTTTAAAGTAGCAATATCTCAGAGGCTCATGTACTTTCGAGTCTATCCCTGGGCGCATTTCCTTGAAATTTAATGTTGCACAATAAAAAGACAGCACATAAAAATAGCCCACATTATTCCAATGGCATTATATAAAAATAAGTGCTGCAATACCCTTAATCAACCTGAAAAGGGGGTTAAAAAGGGTTAAAGGTGCAACATAAAAATAGGCACAACTTGGTGAGATATTGTTGAAGCAGGCAGGAGATCCTGTGAACAACATGGCTTTGATGCAATTTTTATTTCAGTGGGCGACCATACCACTGAGCCGTGGGTAACTGGCAGCAGCAACAAAGGACCAAAACAAAGGACTCCTGTCCTGGAAGGGTTAAATCCTTTTGAAGTAATCCCTTGGCAAAGAAAACAAATCAATGGCCTAGCAGGCCAATTCACAGGGGCATGTCAGATTCGCTGGACATCACAGTGGTGCTCCCTGGCTCTGCTTGCAGATGGGGCCTGTAGTAAGCATCCACAGGCGGATGTGCCCACAACACGGTATTGGGGGGCAACTGTAGCATAAATGGACCCCTAATAGGTATGGGCCCCATAGGCCTAGGGGTAATCACGGTTGCTGACCGCACCGGAGCAGGCATAACTATTGTAGGTTGAGCTGGCCTAGGTACCGCCGCCGCAAGCGGTCCGGTGGGCTCTGGAATAACTGGCTCTGCGCAGCAAGTCACAGTGTGAGAGGGCCTTCTTGTCGGCCTCAACGTAGCCGCAGTCGCAGTAGGTGGCCGGCTGGTAGGGACAGGTACCCTTACCTCTGACCCAGCGATGTCCGAGTACTGAAGGCAGACCTCTTCCTTCCTAGGTGGCGTCCGGATTCTGGTGGTGGCAATTCTGCGTAACTCCCGCAGCTTTTCCTCCAGACGGACGATCTGATCATCCAGGCTCTCGGTCTCAGGATCGCTGTCCTCCGATGTCGCCGCCGGCACTTGTACCATAGAGGGGGCATCCTGTGCAGCCGCTGCAGGCTCAGGTGACGCATCTGGTCTTTTTCCCTTCCGGATATTGTCCAGGGTCACGTGGAATCTTTCCAGGTTCTCCAACTCTTTGATAGTCTTCTCCCGGCGAGGCAGCTCAGGGGACGGATAAGGGCTCACCCATTTCTCTACTACCGTTGGCTGCCAAAATACATTCGGGCCAATGAAAGAGCCCCGCTCTTGAAACGCATGATGGGCCGGTTCTAGAGAGCGCGCTGGTTCGCGCTCGCAGCCAGTATAGTCCTCATCTGCTTCCCAGTCCTCCGGTTCTTTCCTGGGACGGGTCACGGCAGTAGCATATGGGCCTCGCAGGCCCTCGGCAGGGGTGAACTCCACCTCTTCTCCCTCGCGGAGGTTGTGCATATATTCGGAGAGGTAACTCCGCTTGACGGACCTCCGATTTACATATGTCTCTGCCGGTAGTATAGTCCTGTATAAAACCGTAGCCACGGTTCTTGTCGAAGGCCACAACCAACCCCTTTCTCCTTTCCAGGCGGGGTTGGGTGTCAATGTGGCGCTCATGAACGGTCTTTGCCAGTTCCTCATAGTATATCTTCGTCTTTGTATTTTTCTTGATGGCGGCCTTCCGTATCTCTGCCATCAACGCTGACCACTTGAATGAGGGCTGGAAAAAGTCTCTCCAGGAGCTGTAATAGGCCTCCGGTTGCGTCCTCGGCGGCGGGCAGGCGGGTCTCTCTGGTCCCGGAGAGTAGGCCGGTAGAGCGTCCTCTGGATCTACACCAATAACATCCATCTTTAACAGATCAGGCGCGGACATCCCAGCAGAGCAGTCTTCACTCTTCAACATGCTCGATCCTTCTCTGGAGAGCGACAGGGTGGCGCCAATAATTGCAGTCAGATCCTCCCATTGCTCTGGGAGGCCGCCCCCCAGGTACTCCAGTATGGGGAGGCGGAGTCCATTTCTGCAGACATGCAAATGTCCAGACAGGGCGGTGGCGCCGACAGATAGCCTTTCCCGCTCTTTTCAGCAAAAAGGCGCCAATTTTTACCGCCAATTCAGCATGAAGATGACGCAGCAGTAATTTAAGCAAGCTAAGCAGCCATCTTTAGCAAAACGCTGTCTATTCACTGACAGCAAGCTGTGGCTCAAATAAGCAGCAAACAGTCCAGAAAATATTATCTTCACACCGCAAATTATGACAGTTCTTTGGCCCAGCACTTTTTAATAAAACAATAGGGCTTAGTCACTTTAAGGCAATTTTCAGCACACAGTTTTATATCCGCAATGGCGCAGGAATATTTGTTATCCTGTTCGTGACGCTAATTTATGCAGCACGCCAGACCTGCAGGGTATAGCGAAGTGAGGTCACAGTTAGGGGCAATCGAGGGTTACTCACTGTATTGGAGAACCCTGGGCAGGCATGCGGCAGTGAAGGAGAGGTAGACACAAGTTCCTCTGGGGCACACTCGGTATGTAGGGACCAGGCCTGATGGTGGATGAGGTGCCCTGGATGTTACAGGTATTTTGAGTGCCTGGGGCAAGGTCCCTTTTGGATTCGTGACGCCAGTGCCTGTAACGGTGGCACACCGATTTATAGTAGTAATAAGTGAGGTACACAGGTGGTATAGTGAACCAAACGTTGCTTTACTTAAACAGTCCAACTTTGTACATCAAGATAGTAATGCAGTCCTTTATATCACAAGCTTCACAAGCAGGCTTATTTCACAAGATGGCAGGTATTAATCATGCAAGATACTCAGAGGGTAAATCCATAACACACTCAGAATCAGGTTGTACCTTTCCTCAGAAATAGTGTACACTGTTCTTTTAGAACTCCTGTCTGGTTTCAATCCCAAGGCCCGGATGCCTAAATGCTGGCTTAAATCCTTGGTAAATATATATCTTCCTCCCGTATTAATTCTTGCTTTGCTTTATAGTTCCTCTGCCTATTAGTTTACTTATCTGGGCTGGAAATATCCTTACTTGGCTTGAGGGTAACTGCAGGTTTCTCACAGGAGGTCCTGTCCTTCTACTGGGGTGTCTTCTGAGCTAACTAAGGCTCTCTGGATCTTCAGGCAGGCTAGGATTCTTCACTAGCCTCCTGGTCATAGCTAGCAGCCAGGGCTATCAAGCTGCATGTCAGGAGGAGGCCCTCAGCATATCTCTGGCTGGTGCCTTCTTACTTCTGTATCCACAGACTCCTGACTCTGAACTCCCTCCTCCCTGTCTGGGCCTGAACATTTATACTAGGGGCTCCCTATCTCCCTCTAGTGTCTGGGATGTCTAACTACACCCAACTAGTCCTGCTAAGCATTAACACAGGGGAACCATTGCATATAAAAGCACATAGAAAATACATTAAATGCATAATTAAATACAACATCTCTGTCCCTTGTGAGTTGGAGTAACACGCACACCAATTGACCCTTGTGTAGTGCCCACCTTTACCTAGTGGGACACTACACTAGCCGTGCTAATTAGAACACAGTAGATGTAGCAGAGTCCAGCTTGTACTATCGGCGGCACTGGTTGAATATAGCAGAGTTTAACCCGCTCTCTGGCTTGTGATAACAAGGTGCAAGGGGTCAGTGCAACAGGTGCTAGCCATGCCAGTTGGAACACAATAGATGTAGCAGAGTCCAACCTGTGCTAGCACCAGCACTAGCTCAATTTAGCAGAGTTTAACCCACTCTCTGGCTTGCAGTAACCAGCTATAATGGCACTAAATATAAACAGATTAAAGGGCCATGTACTTCATCCCCCTTGGATCTCTCACATGATGTGTTTCAAAATGGTCGGACAAGGGATGTGTCTCTGATACCCTTTTTGTACGACCTATATACTGTTTTGAACATGGGCATTGCATTAGATAGATCACTGCTGTACTATTGCATGATAAAATCTCTTTCATTTCACATTTAAAATTATTTGAAGTTGATGTTATTTCCTTTGTGTTTCTTTCAAAGTTTGTTTGTTTGCAGTTTTGGCAAGAGCCACATCTAAAAACACCCCTCTCAAATTAGACCACGGGGTTATTAGGGTTTTTGATTTGTATCTTCGTACCGTCGGTGCCACCTGCAATCCCAAATTGGGTGCTCTGGTGTATATTATTTCTTATCTGCCTTTATTAGGGTACTTTCACACTTGCGTTGTTTGATTCCGGCAGGCAGTTCCGTTGCCTGATCAGGCAAACTGTATGCAAACGCATGTCATTTTTCTGACTGATCAGGCATTTTTCAGATAGATCAGAATCCTGATCAGTCTGAAAAATGCCTGATCAGTCTGAAAAATGCATTGCAATACTGGATCCGTTTTTCCGGTGTCATCAGACAAAACGGATCTGGTATTTATTGTTTTCTCATTTTTTAAGGTCTGCGCATGCCGGCATTCTGGTATTTTGAAGCCGGATCCGGCACTAATACATTCCTATGTAAAAAAAATGACGGATCCGGCATTCAGGCAAGTCTTCCGTTTTTTTCGCCGGAGTCAAAATGACTGAACTGAAGACATCCTGATGCATCCTGAACGGATTGCTCTCCATTCAGAAAGTTAGGGGATATGCCTGATCAGTTCTTTTCCGGTATAGAGCCCCTAGGACGGAACTCTATGCCGGAAAATAAAAACACTTAGGTGCCAATGTTTACGGATGATGTACAAATTGATTATTAATATCATCCGTAAACCCTGTGGTCTAATTTGAGAGGCTTTTTGCCGGGGAGACTAATAGTTATAGATACATTTTTACCGCTGTGGTAATATATTACCGTTAGAAGCCATAGTATATTTTTGGAGTACTCCAAGTACAGTTTTAATCATATGCGTTAGCTCCGCATTTTTATATGTTTGCTGTTGCTGGAATGAATAATGATTGATGACATACATAGTAGTATAATTTTGGTGATCATAAATGGTATTTGTATGCAAAAGTACTGCGAGCCAGCCGTTTATTAGATTATTCATGTCTTGCATTAGCCTAACTTTGGTTAAGGACTACATTTTCTCATGAAATATGAAACCACTTCAATACAATATTGTGACATGCTAGCAAAGTGCCACATGTAAGTGTATCATACAGTAGGAATTATACAGGAATTGAACCAGACGTGAACAGAAGGTAAATACATTTCTCTCCAAAATCTTGTCAATCCATTCCTCTACATCTGTATAACCTAAACATGTTTTATTTTGTGTTCACCATTATCATCTTCATATCCCTCAAACTATTCCATTATCACATCATCCCAAAGAGCTATTCATCTCACCTCAACCTTCTCATTTAGGCATAGTCTCCAACCTCTTGCTTTATCCTACTTTCAATGGCTGTCCCTCTCTCTACTTCTCATTACTGCTGGAGACATATCTCCTAATCCTGGACCCCTTTGTCTAATCCCCACCTTTCAATTTTCTCTCCCTCACAGACCCTCTTTTACTAACTGGTCTCATTCCTCTAAGCTCATACCCATTAACCCGTACCCTGCTGCCCCACTCTCTCTATCTGGAGCATTAAGGAAACCTTGTTCCATTTAGAAAAAACTTTCCTACCTCCACCACCTCTTCATTTCTCAGAAACCTACATTTCTTGGCCTCACAGAAACATGGCTGAAAACTACTGACACATCCTCCCTTTTGCATTATCCTATGGGAAACTTCAGTTTAGTCACACTTCCTCCCCAGGCAGACATGGTGGTCAGCCTCCTCTTACCATGTAACTGCTCCTTCAACCCATCTCTACCCTTTCACAACCTCCAAATAGTCGTTATCTACAGTCCAAGAGGCTCTATTTCTTCGTTTTCCTACCATTTCAATACCTGACTTTTCTCTCTGCAGACATCCCCACCATTATCAAGGGAGACTTCAACATTCCTATTGACACACACAACTCAACTGCTTTCAAACTCCTATCTCTTACAATGGTCCTCCACAGTCACCCACAGCAACAAACACATGCTAGACCTTGTCTTCACTTGCCTCTACTCCCTATCTAATTTCTCTGTCTCTCCTCTCCCTTTCTCAGACCACAATCTTCTTACACTCTCACTCAGCTGCCCCATCCAGTCCATAAACTAGCCCTAACTAACCCTAAAACCTCTCCATTCACACACTCTTGGTCTTATCTACCATATCTTCCCTTCTTGACAGTGACACAGCTGTTTCTTTCTACAACACCACAATTACTTCAGCCCTTGACTCAGTCGACCTTCTCACATACACCAGAACCCAGCAAATCAATTGACAACCCTGGCACACTCAACAGACAAAAAAACAGAGACGCGCGCCCAGAGCTGCAGAACGATGCTGGAGGAGAATCCATTCTTAAAGCTGTTCTCAAACAAGCTGTTCTCAAACTCCAGTCTACACTCACCTCTTCTAAACATGGCTACTTTACTACTCTCCTATAATCTCTTTCCCGCAACCCTAAAAAACTGTATAACCTTTAATTCTCTATTCTATCTTCTGGTTCTCCCTCCCACTTCCTTTATTTCAGCTAAAGACTTTGATTCATATTTCAAAGATAAAATCAACTAATTCTGTGAAAGATTCAAACTACACTTTCCCCCTATACACCTTTATACAAACCTTTCCATCTTAATCTCCAAGTCACAGCTCACAACCTGTGCCCTTGACCCAATCCCATCCCACCTCATCTCCAACTTCATCACTATAGTTATCCCTGCCTTCCCTGGACATTCTCTTTATCCAGCTCACCTCATCTCACTACTCCCATTTGCATCAAAACAACTAGAACAATATGTCCATCTCGAACTTTCCTTCCACCTCTCATCCCACTCACTTTTTGATCAACTGCAGTCTGGCTTCAGACCCAATCATTCAGTTAAACTACCCTAACCAAAGTCGCCAATGATCGGCTAACTTCCAAAGCTAAACATCACTACTCTGTGCTCCTCCTCCTTGGTCTATCCTCTGCCTTTGATACTGTTGACCACTCTCTCCTGTTACAAACCATTCTCTACCCTTGGCATCAAAGACCTGGCCCTCTCCTGGATCTCCTTGTAATCCACCAAAAGAACCTTCAGTGTTTCCCATTCATCCACAGCCTGCTCATGGTGCCCTCTCTCTGCTGGTGTCCCTCAAGGCTCTGTCCTGGGTCCCCTACTTTTCTTCATTCGGTGAGGGACAGCTCATAGAGTTCCATGGCTTCCAATACCACCTCTATGCTAACGACACTCAAATCAATCTGTCTGGTCCAGATGTCACTTCCCCGCTACCTAGAATCCCAGAGTGTCTGTCGGCTATATCTTCATTCTTCTCCTGCTTCCTAAAACTCATCATGGAGAAAACTGAATTCATTGTCTTTCCCCAATGTCACTCAGCCCCACTACCTGACCTATTATGATTACATTTAATAGAACAGTGCTTTCTCCAGTCTCGCAGACCCTCTGCCTGTGGATAATATTTTATTCTGTCCTATCCTTTAAGCCACACATTCAAACCCTCACCACCACCTGCCACTTTCAACTTAAAAACATCTCTCATATTCGCTCTTCCTCACCCCTGAATCAACAAAAATGCTAGTGCATGGTCTCATCATCTCCCTGGGCTACTGCAACATTCTCCACTATGGCCTGCCATCTAGCACTCTCACTCCCCTCCAATGTATTCTCAACTCTGCTACCAGGGTAATCCACCTGTCCCCATTTCTCCTCTGCATCCCCCTCTGCCAATCTCTTTACTAGCTCTCCATTGCCCAGCCAATTCAGTTTAGAATACTACCAACTGCATATAAGACCATCCACAACCTTTCCCCTCCTTACATCTCTGACCTGTTTTCTCGATACTTCCCCTCAATTAATCTTCGATCCTCACAGGACCTACTTCTCTGTTCTCTTCTCATCTATTCTTAACAAAATTCACAAGAATTTCTCACATGTCTCTCCCCTATTCTGGAACTCTACATCCAAACATTCAAAACTAACCTGAAACCCCACCTTTTCAGGAAAGCCTACCACACTGCCAAATGAGCAGTATTTAACCCTACCTACTCTATTCTTGCACCATCCCTTGTATATTGTAAGCTGCTGCGGGAATGGTCCTCTCCCCCTTTCTACCAGTCTGTCTATAGTTTATTGTATTTTATATTATGTATGTGTAACTCCTTCCTGATTTTTAGCACCATTAAATTAATGATGCTTTCAAATAAATATTTCATAATAATAATATAAGGTAGACATCTTGTGAGACAACATTGCAAAATTATGTTTTTTTTTTATTTAAAAAATAACATACTTCTGCCATTACATGCTATTTGTATATTTTGGGTTATCCTCATGCTCAAAAGAAGAACTTCATTTGCATATTTCTCAGATATCTTTGGGATTAGAGGAGACCACATTATTGACTTCGTTTGGAAGAAATTACAAAAATAAAATTAAAAAAATCAGCTATTGTTAATAAGAATTTTCAATACCATCCTTCAAATATTGTATATGTACAGTAGTTCTGACTTCAGTTACTCCATGTTTATACCATCACAATGAAATCTTCTTGAAGACTTTCTTGATGTCATCATTTCTTAGGCAGTAAATCACTGGGTTACTTAATGGAGTCACCATGGTATACACAATAGAAATTATTTTTCTTAAGGCAGTGTACTCTCCTCTCTCTGGGGTCAAATAAATGGAAACTAAAGTCCCATAAAATATAGTCACCACTGCTAGATGGGAACCACAGGTAAAGAATGCTTTTTGGCTTCTAGTTTTTGACTGCATCCTGAGAATTGTGTGGACAATATAAGCATAAGACACCACAACTATTAAAAAAGGAAACAAGAGTACGGGAATGCACATGAATGTGGCCAGTAGCCTCATTCTTAGTACATGAGAACAAGACAGTTCTATTAAGGGATTAATGTCACAGAAGAAGTGGTCGATGATGTTTGACCTACAGAACTGAAGCTGGGAGATATTCACAGTTAAAACTAATGCAACAGAAAAGCCAAGAATCCAAGATAAAATAATATATTTCATACAGAGAGAAGAGGTCATGATAGAGTGATAATGTAGAGGTTTACATATGGCCAGATATCTGTCATAGGACATCACTGTCAGAAGAAAACATTCCAGACATTCACAAGCAGTAAAAATAAAATACTGGGTGAAACAAGCTGGAAGAGGCAGAGAGAAGCCATAGTTCAGGATCACATGGAGCGTGGTTGGGGTAATAGCTGAGGTCAGGGTGATGTCCGATGTGGTGAGTTGTGTCAGGAAGAAGTACATGGGACGATGGAGTTCTTTGCTGTAGGACACCAGAACGATGACCAAAAGATTACCACAAATGGCAACAAGGTAAAGAGCGAAAATAAAAATAAAAAAGAGAATTCTGAAACTATTCAGCCCTGGAAAGCCAAGTAGCTGAATTGTAGTTATGTTGTTGACTTCCATTTCATAAAGTAAGATATATTCCAGAAATTCTATTCTGACCATGTAACTTACATTTTTTAAAGATCCAAATGCAATATAACACATACTATTCTACATTATGACAAATGCTCAGTACAGAAGAAATAACAATTTAGGACACAAAGTGAAGTCTTCACACTAGATAGAGAATAGCACGATTGGGAAAGTGACCACAACAAGGTTGGAGGAACTAAGGCTCTGTTCACATTAGTGATATGGATTCCTTTCCTGATAATGTCAGCCATCGAGCTTGTTATATTTACACCCATGCTGGAAAAGAACAACTAATTTATAGTTTATAAGTGCATTGGACATATCTTAATCCTGACAAATCACTTTTGCGAAGCACAAGCCGAAATGTCGTGTAGAGTCACATACAACAATCTGTACTCTAGTTTTCATAGTCCTGACTTATATGAGTCTCCCATTAAGATTCAGCCCATAATGGTGGAATAACAGCCCATTTCAAGCAGATGTGGTTGGGAAAATGAATTTAAACATGACTTGAATAAACACGTCTATCCCAAGATAAAAATTTTTTAAAAAAAATCATATAAGGGCAGACTACATGGACCAGGTGGTCTTTTTCTGCCGTCAATCTTTTTCAATATTTTTCTATTTATATCCAATGTTAAAGCTAGAAAAGCTCTTTTGCTGTAAAAAAAAATGTTACACAATGAACCTCTAAAAACAAACTAGAACATTGACATCAATTAACAGCAGGGAGAGATCTTGGCAATGGTGAAAAAATGAAACAAAATACAATTTTTACGTAAGGATGAAATGATTAAGATAAGACAAGCTGGCTGATATTCCGACTATTATAACCTGGAAGATTAAGCCCTGAGGACAGTCACGTTCTGAGGAGTTTGTACAGTAGTAAATCTCCAAGGAGAAAAAGCATAAAGGAGCAAATGTTGAGGCAAATAACAAATATACATTTTACAAAATGCTTATTTTATAAATTACATTCACAGCCAGGCTTTATATGTAAGTAAAAATACAGAGCATTAAATGTTGTCTTATTTAAAAAATAAGAGTTCTACTTGTGCTTTAGTTAAATGAGTTTTCCCACAAAAGTTTCACTATTCATTAAATATTGTATAAATAAAATAAAGTTTTGAAATAAATTGGCAATTAACTATTGTTCCTTTTTCATGTTCATTACATTTCCTATGTGATAGTGCCCCCTGCTGTTTCTCATGTGATCAAAATTCTAGTCTGTCTTCTTCTGCATTCAGTGATGAAACGATGTTCTCAACAGTTCCTTACTTTTCTCTTCCTCTCATTGCTGGCATAGAGACGTCATAGTGAAGAGGCCCAGACAACATTCATTATCTGCAGGGACAGTGCAGGACCAGTGTAGGGAGATTGTAAGGAGAGTTTTTAGACACTGTAGGGAGGGCATAGTGAGACTTCAGGGACAGTGCAGGCTTAGTGTAATTACCGTGTGCATCTGGTTCACCTCCTGCGCCATTCATACATAATCTGTTCTGTTATACATAGACTTACTGTGAATCAGACTTAGGGGGTCATTTATTAAGCTGAAATACACCTATATTAGGCATATTTCAGGCCTATATTGCGTCACAACACCTAGTTGCGCCACAATCTGCGACTTCCCTCCACTCACGTCAGGTCTAAAAAAGTGGAAGTGGCGTTGGCTAAGAAGCTGTCTTACATTTAAAACTGATGGAGGATCTGCCAAAGTTATAAAGGGGCCAACGCCTCTTCATAACTTGGGCGGAACCACCGCCAGCTTAGGGGCCCCTTAGTCTCAATAGGCAATCTAAATATAGGGGTGTTTATAAAGTTCACTTGCTATGCTAATAATACTTAATCTGTTCTGTTATAGATAAATGCATTGATTAATAGATAAGCAATTCTATCAGGCCCAGATTTGCAAAGCGGGGTGATACACCTGTCTAGTTCTACTGTTTGTGGTGTCTCCACATTGATTAATAGATAAGTGTAAGACACTTTCCTGTTTCGCGGTCCACTGGGGCCCCCAGGAATTCTCGTGGGGCTCAGCCTGCGGGGCACCCCATTGGAGTAGCGGGACAGGTCTTTGGTTCCAACCTTCTTTCCTCCAGACGCAGAGGATGTCCCCTCGTCACAGTCACAGTCCTGGGGATAAATAGATGATGGGATAGATCTCTGTACTGACCCCTGATATATTTATACATAGTAATTAGATCTCCCCTCAGTCGTCTTTTTTCTTAAGTGAATAACCCTAATTTTGATAATCTTTCAGGGTACTGTAGTTGCCCCATTCCAGTTATTACTTTAGTTGCCCTCCTCTGGACCCTCTCCAGCTCTGCTATGTCTGCCTTGTTTACAGGAGCCCATAACTGTACACAGTACTCCATGTGTGGTCTGACTAGCGATTCCGGGGTCCGTGTTGACGCAATCGCGTATCCATGCTGGGCCGCTTGAGCGTCCGTGTGCACGCTCATGAGGAGGTTTGCAAAGTGTTACGCGGTCGAACGTATGCACATCTTATTTGCTACGCCGGCCGCAGACGGGGATTACACCTGTACATAAACTCTAGTAGATTAGAGGTCAGTCATGGGTTAAGGGAACAATGACCAGCCAAGGCCGCACAAGTGTCAGGGATTAGGATAATCATATGGCCTATGAGGAATAGACACATGGCACTCTGTGATTGGCCAGCAGGTGTTTAAGAGGTGATCTCCCTGGCTGGTCAGTGCCCACTGTTGTTTTGACAACCCGGGTGTATGTTGCTGTTCACATTCTTCCAGACTACCTGTGCTTAACCTCTGACTTCCTCAATCCATCTCTAGAGACTGCCTGTGGGAAACTTCTATGTGGAACAGTTTGTCTCGTGTTGGACCGCGGATCGGACCCTGGAAATGTCTCGTCCCTAGGTCCTACGTTACACGGACTATTTCTGTGCATATGAACTTTGGCCTGGTCTGGCTGTCTATTGTGAGTTTTCCTGCACAATTTAATATTTGGATTGATTACCTGCATATGATTTTTGGTCTGGACTGTACTGCCGTCTTTTAATAAATCCACCATTGTTTAAACTCTGTCTGGTTGTTTGGGGTTCTGCACCATTACAATAAGCAATTCTATTAGGCCCGATTCACAAATTGGGTTGATACACCTGTCTCATTCTACTGTTTGTGGCGTGTCCACATTGATTAAAAGATAAGCAATACTATTAGGCCCTGATTCACACTGTGGGCAGTGCAAATAAATTGATTCTTAGCAGAGTTGTCCATGAGTTGATCATTGTTTTCTGACCGAAAAATTATTCTTTTATCTGGAAACGTATTCTTTTAGCGAAAATATTAGTCTTATAACGAAACTAATTGTATTTTAGCAAATAAATTAGTCTTTTACCTAACACATTAATCCTTTACTAAATAAATGAGTCTGCTCCAGTATTCCAATCCCCGATCCCTATGACGAACGACATTGAGCAAGTAACGCGCACCTGTCGGCAAATGGTAGGCACACTGTGGCCCCTTCAGTGCAGCGTGTGTGTAGACATGTAAGGGCATCACAAAACAGTTAGTGCTAAACGCCACTTGGCCCTCCAGGAAGTTGGACGAGACCACCTGGGGTCAAATAACTCCATGTATTTGGATTAAAACAAGATGGGCTGAATTTGCTGGATGTAGACCTCCCAAGTGTCCCTCTTTTGGAGAGACAATACCTATTTTTGACCCAAGTCCCTCTGTTCCTCTTTTCTCCATAAATGTCCCTCTTTTTGATCTGAGGTATACATTTTAATTATTCCATTTACAATATTGATTTAGAAAGTGTTTGTTTAGTTCCTATCTGTATATTAGAGCCCACCTTGTATATTATTACATTATTTGATGCTATTTAAATTGTAAAAATGTATATATTCAGATAATTTTTGCGTTATTCTGTAAGAGAAAACTATTGAAGCGTATAGATATGCATGAAAAATGGATCTTTCACACCAATGAGCCATAAGTGTCCCTCTTTGAACGTCCAAAAAGTTGGGAGGTATGCAAATGGATGAAACCTGGCACCTGGATTATTGCCATATGGGAAGAGTGTCGTTGGTTATTGGAATCAACCACACAAATCACTCCACCAACTCGATCCAAATTAATTGTAGCTAATACGTTCTTTTAGTCAGTGTTTGGTCAGTGTTTTGCATCAGTATTTGAGACATAATCGTGGGTCCAAAACACAGATGAGATACAAATAATTTGATTACATTTTATCTCTGTTTTGGACCCACTCCTGTTTTTGGCTTACAATTACTGATCAAATACTGATGCAAAACACTGACAAAATACTGGGTCAGTCTGAAAGAGGCTTTATGGATGTTCAAAATACAGAATAGTTTTTTTTTTGTTTTATGTTCTTGTGATGGATCAGAAGAACGGAAACATAAACAGTGATGTGACAGCCTTACTGCCACTACTGCTGCCCCCCTCCCCACACTGTCATGGGGCCACTTTTATCACTGTTACTTCCACCACTACTGCTGCCACCACTGTCCTCACTTATGGGACTATAGCTGCTGCTGCTTTTGCTACCTTCCCCGCTCTGTCATAGAGCTGCTACTTGAATCTTGGGGCACCGCACGGTTAGGTCCAAGGCAATAAATTAGACCTGATGCTTTTATTGACCTCTAAAACTGAAGCACAGTAATTCTACAGCTAACAGAAAGGATTAGCTATGAATCTTTCTGCCCTGCACAGTGATGTAGACGGCAGAAAAATACAACTGCCTGTAATACTGATGACACAGGACCTACAGAACAGATTAATTATGAATGTGGGTGGACTATAATGTAATGCACCTGGCAATACTATCTCCCTGCAGTCTCCCTGCACTGTCCCTGCAGTTTAAGTTCCAAGCCTTCACACTGAGATTGGACCATCAACTGGGATGCATACAGTATGATTAGGCAGAGTGACCTGCGTATACCAGTTTTATCTCAATTCATGACACATAAATTCAGAACTAATCAAATCTCTTGAAGAACTTCTGCAAATCATCCATATCAAATTTTTCCAAACTTTGCTTATCTCTACCTGAAAGGAAGTACATGGGGGGGGGGGGGGTGTATCCGGATTGGCTCACAGGCTACGCATGTATGAGCCAATCAGTGCTGCAGCAGGCAGGTAGGTGCCCTCAGAAAACAAGCAGAACTTCATTCTGTGCTTAAAGGGGAAGTGGATGGGTCTATGGGACAGTGTACAGTCACTATCAAGCTTCTATTCTAGTGTGAGGGACAGTGAAGGGAAAAGCTAGAAAGAAAAATAATTGTGTACAGTAGTTAAGGGCAGTGAAAGCTTTGAGTCAGGGAGTGAGGAGCAGAGGCTGGGTGTGCCTGGCATAGGCAGTACATTCAAGCTGCAGATACTGCCTTATAATACTGCTACGGCTGCTGCAGAACCTCAAAATCAGCTATTTTTTATCATTTGAACAGAAAGGCAGGAGGGGAGCATTAACCAAAATAGAAGTGTACAATGTGTGTTTTACAATCCAGAGAAGGGGGGAACTAACTCTCCTTAGGGAGAGAGCACCTTAATCAGTGTGAGGAGACTTATAGGCCATACATGCTCCTCTAGAATTCCTGGAGAAAAGGGATGCAAATGAGCTCTTAACAAGCTCTGCCTCTAATGCCACCAGATGTGAGGCAGCGATCCTATAAGTCAATGTTCAGCTCTTAAAATAAGCCTTGAGAAATGACTTGGATATTTAATAAGCCAGCACCTCATCTACAGACAGCTGTTTCAGGGTGATTGCCCCTCATCAGTGCAGAGCAGAGAGTAATGGCTTAACTGGGTGAGAGGCCTGTGTCCAGGTAAGGGGGGAACTAACTCTCCTTAGGGAGAGAGCACCTTAATCAGTGTGAGGAGACTTATAGGCTATACATGCTCCTCTGGAATTCTGGGAGAGAAGGTATGAAAATGAGCTCTTAACAAGCAAGAGTTAGTTCCCCCCTTACCTGGACACAGGCCTCTGACCCAGTTAAGCCATTATTCTCTGCTCTGCACTGATGAGGGGCAATCACCCTGAAACAGCTGTCTGCAGATGAGGTGCTGGCTTATTAAATATCCAAGTCATGTCTCAAGGCTTATTTTAAGAGCTGAACATTGACTTGTAGGATAGCTGCCTTACATCTGGTGGCATTATAGGCAGAGCTTGTTAAGAGCTAATTTGCATCCCTTCTCTCCCACAATCCAGAGAGTACCACTTCAAATCTCTGAATGAAAACACCTGAAATAGTAGGCTGAATCTGTGACATGCAATCTCCATACATTGAATAAGTTAAATTGTTGGTGTGTATAGGAAGAATTAAATGGAATACAAGCATACAATGCATGTTTTACAATCCAGAGTACTGGAGTACTGGATTCAGTACCTGAAATATTATGCTAAATTGAGTGACAGGGCATCTACAGAAAGTTCAAGTGTTGGTGTGGGATGGAAGAAAAGGAGGGGGGGGGATTAACCACAATACAAGTGTACAATATGTGTTTTACAATCCAGATGATATTTTTTTTTTCAAACCCTTCTTCCCCGGCCAAGTTTTCACCTGCCTGACCAGGCCATTTTTTACAAATCTGAAATGTGTCACTCTATGTGGTAATTATTTTGTAATGATTTTACTTATCCAAGCATTCTGAGAATGTTTTCACATGACACATTGTCCTTCATGAGAGTTGTAAATTTGAGTCAATATATTTCACCTTTATTTATAAACAAACAACAATACCAAAGATTTGGGAAAATTCACATTTTTAAAAGTTTCAATTTGTCTACTTTTAGTGAAACCTCATAAAATAGTTATTACTTCCCCTTATGTCTACTTTATGTTGGCATCATTTTTTAAATCCAAAGCAGCTGGGAAGACCAAATTCCTCCTATCCACATGAGCACTCAGACAATCACTGCAAGTTGGCCACGTTGCCTCTCTGTGTCCTAGTTTCCTTCTCCTGTAATCCCTCTCATAGACAAACCAGAGAAGATCCAAGATAGTGAAGTACTGCAACACTAGGTTCAGCCAAGGATATTTATTATACTTACAGGATATTATATAAAACACGCATATAATAAAACCAGAAGTCCTGGTAAGTCCGACCCAGGTCTTGCCACACTTTTTTAAAGTCCTTAGTATCTTCCATGTTATTCGATCTTAAATGACACCCCTAGATGCATATGGGTGGGTCTTACATAGCTCATTCAAATGTTAAAATGGCCAATTACTTATAAATCACAAGTACCAATAAATAAAACAAACAGACATGTATTGCAAATGTAAAATTACTACTAAAAATGCATTTAAAATTCATAAAACAATTTCAATTAGCCCACATTCACACACTTCTTCAGTTCATACAGTAAATGCAATCCACCTCTTTTTGATTGATTTGTTTTACTGGATCTCCATCTCTCCATTTCTTTACCACTAAATCGACACTGATACATTTCAGCCCTCTAGAATTTTTAACATGAACTTTTTTTTTAAATGCAGAGAAACACTATGTGATTCCAATCTCTTTTTTAGTATTACCTATGTGTTCTTGTACACATGTTTTTAATTTTCATAGGTTTCTTCCCAAGTACTGGAGGCCACAAGAGCACATCCACACTGAATTCTGGCCATTCATTTCAATGTTCTCTATTAATCAGCATCACTTATCATCTCTGTGTTCAGGAAACATACAGCAAGTTCTTTATTGTGCATTTTTTCATGCAGCCCTGATCCCATAATGGTGAAGAAAAGTGCTCATTAGAGACTCCAGACTTAAGTTGCTGCTGATGAAGCTGGTGCTACTCCTGCTCCTCAACCCCACTCCAGCAGTCATGACAGTGGAATGTGAGTTCAGAGCCCCCCCCCCCAGTCAGATCTTAGTGAAGATAGGTGATTGTGCACATAGGCAGCAACCAACTAACTACATAGGATGTCTCGATAGTAGCCGAGTTTATCCTCCCTCTCAGCAGGTGGGAAAAAAGTCCCAATTATGGACTGGTATTGAGTGTCTAACATGGTGGAGAGTCAGTAGTCATCCTTCTGTGGAATGGTGATAAAACGGTTGTCACTACACAAGCAACCGAGCATGCATCTGGCCATTTGGGCAAAGAATCTCAGACACACAGTACTCCCTTCCTCCATCTTCACTGCATACTGCCACGGAGTGTCCTGGTTTTCTGCCTGGCCTTCCTTCTCCTCCTCCAGTTCAGCTCAGGTGGACGTGAAATGTAGGCGCCATGTCTGTTGTTCCCTGGCCAGCCAGATTTATCAGCATGTGCTCCAGGACATGAAGGAGTGGAGTGACGTCATTCATCCTGTAATCCTGGTGACTAACAAATAAAGTGGCCTCCTCAAAGGGCCTGAGCAAACAGCAGGTGTCACGCATGAGCTGCCACTGGCTAACATCGAAGTTACACAGAGGAGTGCCTCTGTCCACTTGCATCATCAAGAAATTGTTTACGGCCTCCCTCTGCTCATACAGTCGGTCCAACATGTGTAGGGTTTTGTTCCAATGGGTGGAAACATCGCATATCAGGCGATGTTGTGGAACGCTATTCTGCCTTTGGGGCTCAAGTTTTGCAGTGTAATAAGTGGCTGAAGTTTATGCACAGTTTCCTGGTCATTTTCAGGATGTCTTGCAATTGGGTGGAAGACTTCAGGAACCACTTTATAACCAGATTAAAGACATTCACCATGCAGGGAGCATGGGTCAGCCGTCCTTGATGCAGCACCAACACAATGTTCAGTTAGTGAGGAGAGACCCAGGATTCAATTTTCTCTTGAAGTACGCAGAACAGTTTCTCCCCAGTGTGACTCTGTTGGTCCAGGCAAACCAGGTGAACAGCAACGTGGCACCACCGTGCTCTGCATAGGTGGTATGCTAGAGGAGCACTCCAAATTGTGCCTGCAGTGGAGGCTGAGGACGAGGATATTATTATTATTATTATTTATTTGAGGAGGCAGAGGAGGACATTGGTGCAGGTCTCACATCTTGAGAAGGCGGAGACGGCAGTGCTGTCACCTGGCCAAGTTTCAAGTATGGCTGGGCAGGAGCAACATTTACCCTGTGGGCCGCAAAGGACATATACATATTTTCATTGACCGTAGTTACAGCTCCACACATTGGCGCTGCCGTAAACTTTAGCAGACACCGACAGGCTGAAGGACTGGCCCAACATATGTGTGCAGGGCTGGTACAGCATTTTTGAAGAAGTAATGATGGCTTGAAACGCTACACCTTGCCTCGGCACAAGCCATCAGATCTCTGAAAAGTGCTCCACATAGAAAGGGAGGGACTGTAATACCAGCAACTTGGCCAGGAGCAGGTTCAGCTTCTGCGCCGTTGGAGGAATGCACGCATACTGTTGTCTATTTGCAATCGCCTCAGTGATCAATCGTTGGCAAAAAGCGTGATGAGGAGTAGGAGGGGAAGGAGCAGGAGCATCAGGACCAGTAGATAATGAAAATGAAATGTAGCTCCCTTTTGCTAAGGTGGTGGAGCCTTGACTGCTGGAGAAGGGGTGAGGGCCACTGGGTGATGCAACGGTTGCTGCATCAGGATGTACCACTACATTAGCACCATGGTTTTCCCAGGCCACTTTATGGCGATGCTGCATGTGTTGACGCAGGGCAGTGTTGCCAACATTGGCACCCTGGAATCGCTTTACCTTCTGCCCACATATTCTACAAACAGCTATGCTGACATCCTCCGGTGACCGGTCTACCGCATGCACGTTTGGCTGCACACCTCACACCGCTGCTACCCTGCTGACTCACGGCCACACTAGAACCCTGCTGGCTCAGCTGTTGCCTCACGTGTAATCTTCCACCCTCATCCCCTAATGATGATTATGCCCCCTGTTGACCCGACTCCCACGTGCGATAGGCTACATCATCATCCACTACTGTCTGCACGTCACTGACATTACTCAAGGCCGCACAGTTTCTCACCGCTCGCAACAGCTGCTCCCACGCAACACATTGTTGCTACTTACCCGACTATCAGAGTAAGCAGGGAATCTCTGCTTCACATCTTGGCTGGGCAGTGGCTGCTGACTGTCCTCAGTAAGCTTGTCCTCGCTGAAAAGTGGAGCACAGCCAACAGCATACAATACTTCCCAAGCAGAAAGAACAGAAAATGAAAGAAGCAGGTTCAAGACAGGTGGGGGCATGGGCCATGCCAACTAAGCATGGTGTCAGAGGAACCCACCAACTCCTGGCTGGGGGTGCCTGATGTCAGTTAAGATGATGTTGAAGACCAAGTCAACCATTCAAGGACAGCTGGGTTGCTGGTCTGGCTTGTCGCTGAGACTGCTGCTATCACTCTCCTTCTTCTGCTACTACTTCTGCCAGCTCCAGAAACACTTTTGCCACTTTTAAATATAAACCGGCCGTCGACACAAGTTACATGCCTGCGGTGTGCTGATCCGCCCCATGCCCTTATCGATGTATTGTAAGAATTCTGGAATAAAGAAACCCATCTTTAGTAAGTGCCGCTTTTTTGTTTTTCTTCAATATAACACTCTCCTATTGGTCCCTGATCTCTCCCAGCACTGTGTATAATGCCTCCCTATCCTTTCCCTAGACTATGAATTTCCTACAAGATAAACAGCTCAATCTTTTTTTTTTTTTTTTTCAATAAAGTCTTTCCTAATCACTGTCCCTAGTGCCTGTAACGTCTCTCCCTGCACTATGTTCACTGGAACATGGTGGAGACCAAGCAGGCTGACAGTTTTTATAAGGTTGTGACATCACAAGGGCTGGCTATCTGCTGATTGGCTGTCTGCATGGCATTGTGGGTGCTCCCTCGTTCCCGGGCTTCTTACTTTCACTTTGTAACATGTGCAGAAGTCATTTTAGATTTTCTTTTTATTTGTTACCAGAAAGCGTGAGGAAATTCGACTTCGGGACTTATCACATTTTTCCTAAAATTCGGATCGAATTCCATTTTGTCAATTTATATTCACTCCTCTCTATTCATAAGCTGTACTTCTTGAACCATCCCCTGTGAAATTAGCATAAGCATCTGCTCTAAAATAAATATCAAGGGAGTGACATTGTTGATGCAGCATTTGTGCCTACTGACAAATCTGGTGGCCTGTTTAAAGGACCTGAGTACTTGACAGGTGTCATGGATGAGCTGCCACTGCCTGTCCTCCAAACATCACATCCTCCCTGCTGAGGTGGTCTGGTACATGAGAAAATCATTCACTGCTTCATGCTCCTCCTAAAGATGCTATAGCATGAGCAAGGTTGAATGCCAGCAAGTTTCAATGTTACTAATCAAGCGTTGTAATGGCCGAATGATCTTTCACTGCAAGTCCTGCTGTATAAGAATGGTTGAAATGCCAAATAACATTCTCCTAAACATTGTCAGCACCCTCTGCAAGCCACAGTTTTTTTTTGGTTTTGTTTTTCTTAAAGCACTACATTTATCAGTTACACCTTGCAGGAAGCATATGTTATTTCCCCCTGGTTCAGCATGGCCATGACTTTCCTTCCATTGTTGCTGACCACCTTGCCCAGTTGTACTCTGCCCTGCTTCTGTTGGGAATAGGATGACATCCATGGAGGAGGACTTGAATGAAGCATATAAATGCCTATTGTGCAAACCAGACCAATACAAATGTGACCATGTTAATTGGGCTTGGCCTTGTTGTTATGGTGATGTCTCAGTTTTTCGTAATCTTGGGATATTATAGCCGTACGTTGTGTCTGCTCTTTATTGCTGCCCCTATCACCACCCTCCTCTGATGTTTCCTCATCCTTAGCATGCCGATCTGGCTCCCAGGTCCTGTCCAACACATTGCCATTATGATTCTCACTCTCCATACCACTTTCACCAGACTGTGATAGGTCAACTTGGGCTCCTCCCCCTCCCCAATACTGATTCCCAAATTCCTGTTCTGTATTTGACCCGAGTGCCACTTTCACTACCAATGCCCCTACCGTCAACAACACTATGGCTATAGGTGCCACTACTAGCACCACCACCACAGCTATGCTTTGGGTCCTGTGCCTTTCCCTGAACCTCCTCTTTATGGACTGTTCTCACAAAATTAATCATAAGGGAGACTATTTTGAGTATTTTCCATAGCACATGTGGTTTTGTTGGCTATTCTTAGGGGAAAAAAAGGTGGAGGAAGTGATGACAGAGGATGAAACTGAAAGGATTCTCTGGGGTTGCAATGAGGAGGAGCAGGAGGAATGTTGTGACCCCTGGTCTAAGGCATGGTGTCAGACTCAGAGGTGAAATCTACCATATCCTGGTGTGAATGAGAGGAGAAGTAATCTAATCAGTCCACAATTTCATGCTCTGTAGTCTGCAGTAATACGTTTTTAATTTTGTATAAATATAACCAGGATGTGATCTCAGCGAAAAATTCTATAGTCAGACTCAGTATGATACAGTATGTGTACGGCAGCCATCTCACAGTTAATCACACATTGTCCTTCTAAGCTCACTTCTCTCCATTCCTCCTGTGGTTTCTCTCCTCAGTCAGCATAGTAGATGATGAAACTGAATCATTGGGAATGAACATTGTTAAAGATAATGAATCAGGAACGTCCTTATGAAATGAATTATTTCAGATTTTAATAGAAATGATTATCGTTTGAATTAGAATTTGTGTTAATTTCCCACTTCCAATACAGCACAATATTGATGATGTAATTCAGTGTAAATGTTTCTTCTTCTAAGGCCTCATGCACACAACAGTGTTTTTTCACTGTCAGTGATTTGGCTTCAGTGGTCCATGTCCAATTTTGCTTCAGTTGTGTTTCCTTGTGTCTTCCTTTTTTTTTGTCTGACAGGGGAAAAAAAAGGAAGGTTAATGAAAAGTGTAATTTTATTGCACCAAGGTCTTGTAGAAAAAAACGGACACGGACAGGGACATGGATGACATACCAGTTGTGCATCCGTTTTTTTTGACGGACCCATTGACTTGAATGGGTCCGTCCTCCATTTTCCACTGACAAGAATAGGACAGATTATATATATATTTTTTTTTTATAAATATTTTTACTGTTTAAATTTTACAACAAAAATAGCGAATAAGCAAGCAAATGGTGACAGACACTAAAATGTGTCACATGGTATTACCTTACAATCAATATTGTGGAAAACAATAGAGATAATAAAATAATAATAAATTATAATAGTAATAAAAATAATAAGAGAACAGAACGTGTGGATTTCTGCTCAATACGACAAATATCATTTTATATCACATGGGTAACATCACCCAAGTGATTAGATACACAGAGATGATTTCCTAAAGACCTGCCAGGGTTTCCACAGAGTGCTGAAGAATCTGTAAGAGTTATTTTCCCAAGCAGACATTTCTCAGAACCTGTAGATGGAATCAATTTTGTTAAGCCAATGTTCAATTGGGGGAAGGTCGTGGGTCAACCAGTATTTAGGTATTAATAATCGGGCAGCTGACAACAAATTTCTTGAATAATTTAAGTGATATGGGGAAGAAAAGGTGAGAGTGCAGGCCCAGGAGAGCCAACTTGGGACAGGGAGGAAGAAGTGTACCACAGATTGAGTTGCAGAGTGTAAAAATTTAGGACCACCATAGGTTAATTAATGGACAAGTCCACCAAATGTGGTAAAACGTCCCTTTCCCGGATTCACATCTCCAGCATACGTCAGAACCCAAGGAAGAAAAGCGGCAAGTTATATCTGGTGTTTTGTACCACCTAGTGAGGACTTTATACCAGTTTTCCTGGATTCTGACGCATCTGGATGAAGAATGGGGTTCTATATAGAGGCGGTATTGATCTTCTAAGGTAATCGGTGAACCCAAGTCCCTCTCCCAAGAGCCAATAAAGGATGGTTTAGGCATATTAACAGGAGAAGTGAGTTTCCTATAGATGAGGGAGATGAGTTTCCGGGGAGGAGGGTTTGTACAGATGAGGTTCTCAAACCAAGTTAGGGGCCTAAGCAACTCGCTATATTGGAAGTTATCAGAAATAAAAGATTGAAGGAAACTTATGAAAAATATGGAAGGAGTAGATGTGGAGAATAAGGTTTGAATACAGTGTCGGTCTTTCAGTTTTCCATCCTCATCAAAAAGGGAGATCACTGGTAGTGTGGAGTTTCTGATTGGGAGTGGAAGGCTTTGCGACAATTCCAGCGGGGCCATACAAAGAAGGTCTCTTATATGGGTAAGGGGGGGAGGGTAATGGAACTGCTATAGCTGATTTTTGGAACTCATTCCATGCGTCCAGGGTGGTTTTAATATTAAGATTTTGTTGGATATGGGTTGGGAGGGGTTGTGCAGGGCGAATTAAGAGGGTTCTAAACGATGAGTGGAAAAAAGATGATTCCATGCCCACCCAAGATTTGGAAGGGGTTTCCCTAAACCAATCTACCACTCTAGACATTAAGATGGCCAAATTATAGGTCTTTAAGTCAGGGAGGTTGATACCTCCCGCGGACTTAGGCTTCTGGAGGATATGAAGGCTAGTGAGTGCTTTTTTCTTGTTCCAGATAAAGTCTCGGACTTTCTTATTGATTGATTGGAAATAAGAGTTGGGGATAGGGAGGGGTAAGACTTGTTGTAGGTAATTTAATTTTGGCAAAACCAGGGATGTGTAAAGGTTTTTCCGACCAAACCATGAAAGAGTTGGGAAGTATAGATTGTCAATTTGTGAATGTATGGCTTGTAATAGGGGGGTATAGTTAAGATTAAATAGTTTGGATCCGAACCCGACCCGAACTTCGTCCCGAACCCGAACCCCATTGAAGTCAATGGGGACCCGAACTTTTGGGCACTAAAAAGGCTGTAAAACAGCCTAGAAAAGAGCTAGAGGGCTGCAAAAGGCAGCAACATGTAGGCAAATCCCCTGCAAACAAATGTGGATAGGGAAATGAATTAAAATAAAAATTAAAAAAATAAAAATGACCCAATATCAATTGGACAGAGGTCCCATAGCAGAGAATCTGGCTTCACGTCAGCAGAGAATCAGTCTCTTCATGCCATAGCAAATAATCTGGCTTCATGTCAGCAGAGAATCAGTCTCTTCATGCCATAGCAGAGAATCTGGCTTCATGTCAGCACAGAATCAGTCTTCATGTCATAGCAGAGAATCAGGCTTCACGTCACCCACCACTGGAACAGGCCACTGTCACACATTTAGGCCCCCGGCACCCAGACAGAGGAGAGCGGTCCCGTAACAGAGAATCTGGCCTTATGTCAGCGCAGAATCTGTCTTCATGTAATAGCAGAGAATCGGGCTTCACGTCACCCACCACTGGAACAGGCCACTGTCACACATTTAGGCCCAGGCACCCAGGCAGAGGAGAGAGGTCCCGTAACAGAGAATCTGGCCTTATGTCAGCGCAGAATCTGTCTTCATGTCATAGTAGAGAATCAGGCTTCACGTCAGCCACCACTGGAACAGGCCACTGTCACACATTTAGGCCCCGGCACCCAGACAGAGGAGAGAGGTCCCGTAACAGAGAATCTGGCCTTATGTCAGCACAGAATCTGTCTTCATGTCATAGCAGAGAATCAGGCTTCACGTCACCCACCACTGGAACAGGCCACTGTCACACATTTAGGCCCCGGCACCCAGACAGAGGAGAGCGGTCCCGTAACAGAGAATCTGGCCTTATGTCAGTGCAGAATCTGTCTTCATGTCATAGCAGAGAATCAGGCTTAACGTCACCCACCACTGGAACAGGCCACTGTCACATATTTAGGCCCAGGCACCCAGGCAGAGGAAAGAGGTCGCGTAACAGAGAATCTGGCTTCATGTCACTCAGCACAGAATAAGTCTTCATGTCATAGCAGAGAATCAGGCTTCACGTCACCCACCACTGGAACAGGCCACTGTCACACATTTAGGCCCCGGCACCCAGACAGAGGAGAGGTTCATTCAACTTTGGGTTGCCCCGCAATATAATGGTAAAATGAAATTAAAAATAGTATTGAATGAGGAAGTGCCCTGGAGTAGAATAATATATTGTTAAGGGGAGGTAGTTAATATCTAATCTGCACAAGGGATGGACAGGTCCTGTGGGATCCATGCCTGGTTCATTTTTATGAACGTCAGCTTGTCCACATTGGCTGTAGACAGGCGGCTGCGTTTGTCTGTAATGACGCCCCCTGCCGTGCTGAATACACGTTCAGACAAAACGCTGGCCGCCGGGCAGGCCAGCACCTCCAAGGCATAAAAGGCTAGCTCTGGCCACGTGGACAATTTGGAGACCCAGAAGTTGAATGGGGCCGAACCATCAGTCAGTACGTGGAGGGGTGTGCACAGGTACTGTTCCACCATGTCAGTGAAATGTTGCCTCCTGCTAACACGTTCCGTATCAGGTGGTGGTGCAGTTAGCTGTGGCGTGTTGACAAAACTTTTCCACATCTCTGCCATGCTAACCCTGCCCTCAGAGGAGCTGGGCGTGACACAGCTGCGTTGGCGACCTCTTGCTCCTCCTCTGCCTTCGCCTTGGGCTTCCACTGGTGGCCCTGTGACATTTGGGAATGCTCTCAGTAGCGCGTCTACCAACATGCGCTTGTACTCGCGCATCTTCCTATCACGCTCCAGTGTAGGAAGTAAGGTGGGCACATTGTCTTTGTACCGGGGATCCAGCAGGGTGGCAACCCAGTAGTCCGCACACGTTAAAATGTGGGCAACTCTGCTGTCGTTGCGCAGGCACTGCAGCATGTAGTCGCTCATGTGTGCCAGGCTGCCCAGAGGTAAGGACAAGCTGTCCTCTGTGGGAGGCGTATCGTCATCGTCCTGTGTTTCCCCCCAGCCACGCACCAGTGATGGGCCCGAGCTGCGTTGGGTGCCACCCCGCTGTGAACATGCTTCATCCTCATCCTCCTCCACCTCCTCCTCATCCTCGTCCTCCTCGTCCTCCAGTAGTGGGCCCTGTCTGGCCACATTTGTACCTGGCCTCTGGTGTTGCTAAAAACCTCCCTCTGAGTCACTTCGAAGAGACTGGCCTGAAAGTGCTAAAAATGACCCCTCTTCCTCCTCTTCCTCCTGGGCCACCTCCTCTTCCATCATCGCCCTAAGTGTTTTCTCAAGGAGACATAGAAGTGGTATTGTAACGCTGATAACGGCGTCATCGCCACTGGCCATGTTGGTGGAGTACTCGAAAAAATGCAACAGGGCACACAGGTCTCGCATGGAGGCCCAGTCATTGGTGGTGAAGTGTGTCTGATCCGCAGTGCGACTGACCCGTGCGTGCTGCAGCTGAAACTCCACTATGGCCTGCTGCTGCTCGCACAGTCTGTCCAGCATATGCAAGGTGGAGTTCCACCTGGTGGGTACGTCGCATATGAGGCGGTGAGCGGGAAGGCCGAAGTTACGCTGTAGCGAAGACAGGCGAGCAGCGGCAGGGTGTGAACGCCGGAAGCGCGAACAGACGGCCCGCATTTTATGCAGCAGCTCTGACATGTCGGGGTAGTTGCGAATGAACTTCTGCACCACCAAATTCAGCACATGTGCCAGGCAAGGGATATGCGTCAAACCGGCTAGTCCCAGAGCTGCAACGAGATTTCGCCCATTATCGCACACCACCAGGCCGGGCTTGAGGCTCACCGGCAGCAACCACTCGTCGGTCTGTTGTTCTATACCCCGCCACAACTCCTGTGCGGTGTGGGGCCTGTCCCCCAAACATATGAGTTTCAGAATGGCCTGCTGACGTTTACCCCGGGCTGTGCTGAAGTTGGTGGTGAAGGTGTGTGGCTGACTGGATGAGCAGGTGGAAGAAGAGGAGGAGGAAGCTGAGTAGGAGGAGGAGGAGACAGGAGGCAAAGAATGTTGCCCTGCGATCCTTGGCGGCGGAAGGACGTGCGCCAAACAGCTCTCCGCCTGGGGTCCAGCCGCCACTACATTTACCCAGTGTGCAGTTAGGGAGATATAGCGTCCCTGGCCGTGCTTACTGGTCCACGTATCTTTGGTTAGGTGGACCTTGCCACAGATGGCGTTGCGCAGTGCACACTTCATTTTATCGGACACTTGTTTGTGCAGGGAAGGCACGGCTCTCTTGGAGAAGTAGTGGCGGCTGGGAACAACATACTGTGGGACAGCAAGTGACATGAGCTGTTTGAAGCTGTGTGTGTCCACCAGCCTAAATGACAGCATTTCATAGGCCAGTAGTTTAGAAATGCTGGCATTTAGGGCCAGGGATCGAGGGTGGCTAGGTGGGAATTTACGCTTTCTCTCAAATGTTTGTGAGATGGAGAGCTGAACGCTGCCGTGTGACATGGTTGAGATGCTTGGTGACGCAGGTGGTGGTGTTGGTGGTACATCCTATGTTTGCTGGGCGGCAGGTGCCAACGTTCCTCCAGAGGCAGAGGAAGAGGCCGAGGTGGCGGCAGCAGCAGCAGAAGAGGCCGAGGCGGCAGCAGCAGAAAAGGTAGCAGGGGGAGCCTGAGTGACTTCCTTGTTTTTAAGGTGTTTACTCCACTGCAGTTCATGCTTTGCATGCAGGTGCCTGGTCATGCAGGTTGTGCTAAGGTTCAGAACGTTAATGCCTCGCTTCAGGCTCTGATTGCACAGCGTGCAAACCACTCGGGTCTTGTCGTCAGCACATTGTTTGGAGAAGTGCCATGCCAGGAAACTCCTTGAAGCTGCCTTTGGGGTGCTCGGTCCCAGATGGCGGCGGTCAGTAGCAGGCGGAGTCTCTTGGCGGCGGGTGTTCTGATTTTGCCCACTGCTCCCTCTTTTGCTACGCTGTTGGCTCGGTCTCACCACTGCCTCTTCCTCCGAACTCTGAAAGTCAGTGGCACGACCTTCATTCCATGTGGGGTCTAGGACCTCATCGTCCCCTGCATCGTCTTCCACCCAGTCTTGATCCCTGACCTCCTGTTCAGTATGCACACTGCAGAAAGACCCAGCAGTTGGCACCTGTGTTTCGTCATCATCAGAGATGTGCTGAGGTGGTATTCCCATGTCCTCATCATCAGGAAACATAAGTGGTTGTGCGTTAGTGCATTCTATCTCTTCCACCCCTGGTGAAGGGCTAGGTGGATGCCCTTGGGAAACCCTGGCAGCAGAGTCTTCAAACAGCATAAGAGACTGCTGCATAACTTGAGGCTCAGACAGTTTCCCTGATATGCATGGGGGTGATGTGACAGACTGATGGGCTTGGTTTTCATGCGCCATCTGTGCGCTTTCTGCAGAAGACTGGGTGGGAGATAATGTGAACGTGCTGGATCCACTGTCGGCCACCCAATTGACTAATGCCTGTACCTGCTCAGGCCTTACCATCCTTAGAACGGCATTGGGCCCCACCAAATATGGCTGTAAATTCTGGCGGCTACTGGGACCTGAGGTAGTTGGTACACTAGGACGTGTGGCTGTGGCAGAACGGCCACGTCCTCTCCCAGCACCAGAGGGTCCACTAACACCACCACGACCATGTCCACGTCCGCGTCCCTTATTAGATGTTTTCCTCATTGTTCCCGTTCACCACAATTTTGAGAATGGCAAATTTGGGAATAGTTTTTCAACCCAGAACAAAAAGTGTGCTTTTACGGTCACTACAAATAACTTATACAGCTAAAACAGTACAGATTTGGTTGAATAGAAATGTGAGGCCTGTTTTTTTTTGCGCTGTGTGACAGGTATAGGTTTAATCACAGAATCAGACTTCTATCTGCACGGTAGCGTGTGTCTTAGGTTTTTCTGAATGACACTATCAGCACCTTCAATGTAAGATATCCTTTTTGGGATAGATTTCAAGTAGGCCTCATATACCAGAAACTAGTTATTTTGAGAATGACAAATTTGGGAATAGTTTTTCAACCCAGAACAAAAAGTGTGCTTTTACGGTCACTACAAATAACTTAACCAGCTAAAACAGTACAGATTTGGTTGAATAGAAATGTGAGACCTGTTTTTTTTTGCGCTGTGTGACAGGTATAGGTTTAATCACAGAATCAGACTTCTCTCTGCACGGTAGCGTGTGTCTTAGGTTTTTCTGAATGACACTATCAGCACCTTCAATGTAAGATATCCTTTTTGGGATAGATTTCAAGTAGGCCTCAAATACCAGAAACTAGTTATTTTGAGAATGGCAAATTTGGGAATAGTTTTTCAACCCAGAACAAAAAGTGTGCTTTTACGGTCACTACAAATAACTTGACCAGCTAAAACAGTACAGATTTGGTTGAATAGAAATGTCAGGTCTATTTTTTAGGCGCTGGGTGACAGGCTCAACTTGCCCCTGATGTAGTATATGGCCAAAAAATAAACACACTGTTGATGGTTAAATGCACTTGGGTGACACAGGCTCAGCCTGCACCAGATGTAGTATATGGCCAAAAAATAATCAGACTGTTGATGGTTAAATGCACTTTGGTGACACAGGCTCAGCCTGCAGCTGATGTAGTATATGGCCAAAAAATAACCAGACTGTTGATGGTTAAATGCACTTCGGTGACACAGGCTCAGCCTGCAGCTGATGTAGGATATAGCACAAAATAACCACACTATTGATGGTTAAATACACTTGGTTATAGCTTGTGCTGGCGCACCACAAGTCACAAAATGGCCGCCGATCACCCCAGAAAAAAAGTGATCTAAAAACGCTCTGGGCAGCCTCAAAAAAGTGAGCAAGTCAATATTAGCACTTCAATTATCCACAGCTGCAGATCGATCACAGAATGAAGTCTTTTGGAGGAGTTAATCTGCCTAATCTCTCCCTAACGTCGCAGCTGCAACCTCTCCCTATGCTGATCATAGCAGAGTGACGTGTAGCGCAACGTGACCCAAGCTTATATAGAGGCTGGGTCACATGCTGCACTGGCCAATCACAGCCATGCCAATAGTAGGCAAGGCTGTGAGGGCCTCTTGGGGCAAGTAGTATGACGCTTGTTGATTGGCTGCTTTGCAGCCTTTCAAAAAGCGCCAAGAAAGCGCCGAACACCGAACCCGAACACGGACTTTTACTATACAGTTCGGGTTCGCTCATCCCTAGTTGTGAGCTTTCCTTTGTTTTATCCTGTTCATCATAAATCTTGAAGCTTTGTCACCGTGAGCATAGAACTTAAATTGGGAGTTGAGGAAGTGTTTAGCTGATGCATTATTCAAAAGGTTTTTTTAATTCGGAGCGGAGTCTGGTGAGTTCATTTAGATGTGTTTCAGATAGGGAAAGCTTGTGTCTGGTCTCAAGTTTCTTAATATGAAGTAATAGGGTGTCTATTTGGGCCGACCTTAGTTTTTTTTTGCGTAAGAGCCTAGACTAATGAGTTGTCCTCTCATGAAGGCTTTGTGAGTATCCCACAGCAAATTGGGGGAGGTTTCAGGGAGGGTATTCAGAGTAAAAAAGTCTTCTAGGGTATTTTTTAATTTGGAGACAAAGTTTGGGTTGGAAAGGAGTTGCTCGTTGAGTCTCCATTTGAATGGCCTGGGAGGGGGTGTTGTAGGGACAATGGAGATGAATATGGGGGCATGGTCAGACATATGTATAGAGTCAATACGTGGGTCTTTGCATATTTGGACAATTTCCTTTGGTACAAACAGGTAATCCAGTCT